>NC_056746.1:555501002-555571002 GCF_019279795.1 Protopterus annectens
TTGGGTAATACATTTCAAGACTATCATTAAAATTCTTAACCAAATTCCTTGTTGGAGAATCTTACCTCTGCTCTTAAAATCATGTGGAAAATACCTGTGTATGCTTTTAAGTGGGACTGAGAAAAATAATTGTCCCATCTACTATTTGCATGCAGAGAAGTACCCCAAGAATCCATAAGATTTCATCTTTGACTTGCAGTATAGTCACAATGTGAGAGTCCCTCTGTTTTCAATTTGTTTTGAGTGGGAGGATGAATGTGATTCCTACAAGGAGTCTGTTATCCAAAATGTCCAAACTTCATGACCAGATTTCTGGAGCTAAATCCAAACCAAGTATAAAGGTAGCAAAAGCTCTGGTATCTGGTATGGCCAATCAGTGAGAGCTAGTGTATTCAGTGTTGCACAGAATCGAATAGTGCTTATTCCTGTTCCACAGAGTAAGCTGCAGGCTGCAAGACAGGATTGTTTTGCACTATTGTGAGAAAGGTAAGTAATGTTAAGTACGAGGTGGAATTATCAAGTAGAAGGCAAAAACACAAACTCCGCCATGTTTGCATAATGAAACCCTGCCATGATAGAGTACATTTTAATATTGTCGTGGAATATAAGTGGCTGGTAGATCCTCTTGATACTCAGTCTAAAACCTCAGTTACTGCAGTAGTACTTTTACGGCAGCTAACTTATACCATACATTGATGTATATATATTGCATAATTATATTATTGGGTGACTGTGGATAAAGGAGTAGAGCAAAGCTGCTTTGGTCTAAGTGTATCACATGAATTCAACATCCAGCATAGTGTGAAATGTTGAATTCAGAGTGGCTTATAGAGAGCACTGAGTGTTTCACAAACCTACATGGCTGTTGTGGGTTCCTATTGGAACATCGAAAATGCAATTGTTCAAATCACTAAAGGTCGACCTTCAATGATCGAACAATTACATTTTCAAATGCTCCAAAAGTTTATTAAAAAAAAAAAAAAAAAAGGTAAAGTAAAGGGTGTAGGGAAACCTTCCCTTTTCTGCACTTAACTCCATTAAAGTGCGATCTCGGAGTTGGTATATTTAAGTAGGGGGGATGGGGGTGCAGCCCCTCACATGGGGGTGCAGGGGGGCTTGTCCCCCTGTTCACAGCAGTTACTTTTGTTTCTTTTGTTTTTTTTTTTTGTTTGTTTTTTTATTACATTTTCGAAGTTTTAGTACTTCGATCATATGGTGTCACCCATATGATATTCGAAGTACTGAAACTTCGATAATGTAATATGTAACTGTCTGTTGTGTTGTATGAGAGGGTCCCAGTCAGAAGCTTGACTCTACAGAAAGTTGAATCTCATATGGTCAAAATCATATGTTTGACTTTCCAAAATGTCGAAGCTTTTGAATGGAGATCATGGTACACTGAGGATCAGGGAATTTACCCTTTTCCCCACTGTAGTGCGATCTCAGAGTCTGCATATATAATACACAGGAGGTGTGGAGGTGTAGACTTTTGTTCTTTCATGAAGTTTGACTTTCCGAAAAGTTGATTATATGGTCTTGACCATATGAAATTTGACTTTCTGAAAAGTTGAGCTTCTGAATGGGATCCATATGAGTATGCCAGTGGTCTGGTCTACAGCTGATGAAGGGGAAAATGACATGTAGTATTATAAAGGCATGAAAGGGTTTGGTACTTCAGAGAAGCTGTCACTTTTGAGAGATTCAGGGACACTGGAAGATGACTGTCTGCACTTAATCTATCCTTATTCTGTGATAATGTTTTGTGGTGAGAAATCGAAGCATTTGTTGAGGGCAAGTGTGGGATGAAGTTTGAAGGAAACCACTCTTTTGACAACTGTTTTCCAAATGATGTGTATTTTTGATATTTTCTTAAGAAATGATTGCATTCTAATGGTTACTCCTGTAACTGTAAACTTAAGGGACCTTATGACCTTGGAATGCAAAATGATAAAAAGTAAAGTAATATAATTATGAAAGGAAGGAGATAAGATAGTCCTTTATTCAGACTGTGTAGTACATGAACAATCTCCTCTTTCATACTTCTACACAAGAATACAGAATAATATTTGGAGCACTTAGAGAAAAGAGACAGATGTATTACAATTGAATTAATGTATTTACTGAAGTAATAAGATTTCCAAGACAAATTTAATATTTTGCATTTTATGCAGATACTTTCAGCGTTTCCTTTTAAAAAAAATAGAGCATTGTTTTGAAGCTGTCAGATAACTAAGAAATGTAGCTATAAACAATAGATGGACTGATAATACTAAACAGCATTAATTGGTTATCTATAAAGTTCACCAAACAACAAACTAATGAAGAGAATAAAACTCAACAACGTATTGTTAACTTCAAGTAACACAGTTCAGCAGAGAAGAATAATCTCATTTACTGCAATGAACAAACATATGTAAGAGACTAAGCAGTCAAGGTATTCTTTCCTTGAATGCAAGAAAACTTCACTTTTTATGTATTATTATTATTATTATTATTATTACCGCTAGGCTAGACAAATATTTTATATCTAGTAACCATAACCATTGACCAATTAAAACTAATCACTTCTGCATTGTTTTTACTTGTTAAGAATCCATTGACCCCTTATGTATGCCTTTCCATATTAGGCATCAGTTCAAGTCGTCCAGGTTGACACTTTTTACTCTGGCACTATCCATGTTGGCAACATTCATGTTGATAGGAAATAGCTCATCAGATGCAGACTAAAGCTATTATAATCCATCTTGAAACAAGATGGATTCCAAAAAGAAGATATCTGGGGGAATTAAATAAAGTCTACATGATCATTTTTGACTGTGTGTGCATTGTGGTGTGATGTTCACATGGCTATGAAGTTTTAGATTCAGTAAACTCGTGGAGCACCACGCACTCACGTGCAAACATGGAAATTTCTGTGGCATGTAAATTACAGTATAAGTAGCTGAATTGGATGCTAATGAAGCAAATCAACATGGTGGACTGCTTCGACAACCTGTACAGCAACCGTGTAGACTCTATGCTCGTGTTGACCATGTATTCGAAAGTTTTCCAAATACAGCCATGCAAAGAAGTCTACATGGAAACAAGATCAAGTAAATGCCCATAGATTTGCAGAACAGACCTTAACGTTTTACCACATGTACATTATGACTTTATCAGACATGTTGGATGCTAGAAAATTATATTAATAATAGCAATAATACCTTTTTAAGTACCATGACATACATGCAGCTTTGTACCCCCACCCCCAAATGAGCAATGTATTTGTAACTAAAGTAGACAGCTAAAAGTGCAAGCAGTATTTAAAACCTGCATTCCTTTGTGTAGATGTATACCTCACAAATACCATCCCTTCAGTGTACAACATTGGGGTCCCCTTCAGTTTTACTGGCTACACAGTTATCAACCATATGCAAATGAATGCAAAATCATTAGAACTGCTGAATCCCAAAAACGTGTAACCATGTAAGGATGTTCACTTCATGTAGGCACTTCCACAGTGTTCATGTTGAATGCATGGCAACAGTGAATGATGACATCAAGGAGTGTGTGCCAGGTTACACTTACAGAGATGTACATGTTTGTCTGTGAAGTGTAAAAGTGCATGTAAGCAGTGCACAATTCACAAGTTCTGATTCATCCTAATTATTGCTTGTTAAAATGTATCAAATCTGTCCACTTTAAATTAAAATTTATTTTTCAGTTTTTGTCCTTGTTTGTGCGATGTGAAGCTTAGTGCAACCATGGGAAACAAAGGAATGAATGACAGTTTCTTGATGCATGTCACATAACTATTCCTGTAGCAGCATGTGTATGTGTAGTAATAGAGTATAAAAGGTCTTGGTTTCTAGTAGTCAGCAACCTTTTCTCCAGTTTTTGAGCTGCATGTTTGTGCAATATCACAAGCATGGAGGAAAAGTAATAACAAGATCAGCTGTGAGTATCTTATTTCAGCGTTGGTGCACACTAATGAGTACCAACAGAGTTGATATATTCAGTAAAGCAGCAGATGTGTTTCATAGGTGCTAATTACAGCATAAGCAGGTGATTGTCAATATGGTGGAGCTATTAAATAAGCTATAAAGCATCCATGTAGCCTATATTCTGTTTTTTTCCTGCATACTTCAGTACCATGGGAGTAGAAACACAGAAGTTCTAGGCCTGAAATAAAAATGTGTCAACTGCTGCATTTGCAAGGAAAGTCCTGAACCTAGGATGTAGTCTTTAATAATATTATGGCATAGCCTTGTACATCTTAACTTGGTGCAGTAATGAAGTAAATGGTGGTGGATTTGTACAGAAAGCACCTTAACATGTGACAGCAGACAATTATTTTACTTATATGTGTCCATTGCTAAGTTTTTATTTCTTATTCTTCTCGTTTTTCATTGTACTTTGTGTGTGATGCGCCACATAACGCTAACAGCAGAAGTGGATAATGTCTGTGTTTGTCTGGTTTGTGTGAAGCATGGCGGACCACCTAGGAAGCAGACTGTCAAAAATAGTAACCAGATACATTCAATTAATCCCCTTGGCTATCTTGAAAACCTGGCCTGGAGTATAGATTGCACTAGGTTCTAGTACAGAGTGTGTAACCTTTGTTTTACTGCTGTGACATTGCAATTTACAGCAATGAACTGCAACATAAACAACTGTTTCCTCAACATTCTTGTGGCAACAGGTGTAAGTGTAGAACTACCGTACACATGATCCTAAGTTCAAATACCTTATATTCCATATAGTATTATTTTTACCGATAGAGTAATCTATGTATTATTACATCTATGATCAAATGTATGGCTGTGGGTGCACTGTGTACTATAGGCCTGTAAATGTATTCCTGCTATCTTTACCAGCATGGGTTTAACTTCCACAAAAAACCCATACACAACTGCCTATATATGAAATTGCTTGCCACTGTTGCATTCTGCTTGGCAGACATTAGCAATGCAGCTCACATTTGCACACTGCTTACCTACATGCAAACAGATGTAACTTGCATGTGTGTACACTTTATTAACCATCACACAAATCCACTTCTCACTGCGCTATGGAACTGTATATATGATGCTTTCCTATTGGTGTTTATTGTCCATTTCCCTTGTATGACATAGACAACATGTGGAAACATTGCAAATTCCAGGCACATTCAAGTATACAGCATATATTCACAATATATGCATGTGTTGTCCATCCTACCCAAGTAGTACAGCCCTGGGAGCTCAGTATTGTTTTACACACATATATAAACCACACTACAAAGTGTAATATATAATGTTGTGCGCTGCCTCTTGGACAGGTCGATTCAGTGGTCCTGACAACCTTGCTCTGATAAACTCAGACATTCAAATATGCACAATAAGGGTAACTGTGTTTTTACACAGCTAGGCTTGTACACACCCTAGTGTGGTTAGGCTACTGGCCTCAAATGAACCTATGAATTCATGTGTCTATGCAGGCTTTCAAAACTGTTGTCCACTACATGGCCTGCTGATGTCATCTACTATAAGTGCACCTACAGCCATGTACAAGTCAGACTTGTGCCTTGGCACTTGCTTAAAGTATTGTGCTCTGTAGTCTGTGCACTTAGATAGGTAGGGGTTGCGTTCGTACTACAGCCAAGTGTGTGTGTGTGTGTGTGTGTGTGTGTGTGTGTGTGTGTGTGTATGTGTGTGGCTGTGTGTGTGTGTGTATCTCTACTCAACAGAGTAGGCATGGCTTGCCATTATCTTGATACCTGCACCTGCCTACACATCCATTTCAGGCAGGCCTCCCACCTTCATGTCTCACACATGCACTGCTGATGTCTTTCACTATAAGTTGACCTGAAAACCTACAAAAGTCAGATTTGTGCCATGGTGCTTGCATAAAGTACTGTGTTTTGTAGTCTGTGAATCTAGATAGGCCAGGGTTCTGTTCTCACTGCAGTCAACTGGGTGTGTTTGTATCTTTATTGAGCAGAGTAGATGTGCTATCCAACTGTTACTTCTCCAGTGGCATAGCTTGCTATTTTTTTCATACTTGCAGAAACCTACACATCCATTTCATGCAGCCCTCCCAACCTCTTGTCTCCCACATGGCCTGTTGATGTCATCCACTATAAGTTGACCTGCAGAGATGTAGAAGTCAGACTTGTGCTGTAGCACTTGCATAAAGTGTTGGGTTCTATAGTTTGTGTACTTAGGTAAGGGTTCTGTTCTTACTACGGTCAACTGGGTGTGTATGTATCTGTACTCAGCAGAGTAGATGTGCTATTCTACAGTTACTTCTCCAATGATATGGCTTGCTAATCTTTTGATATTTGCACAAGTCTACACATCAATTTCATGCAGCCCTCCCAACCTCTTTTCTCCACATGGCCTGCTGATGTCATCCACTATAGGTTGACATGCAGAGGTGTTAAAGTCAGACTTGTGCTGTGGTGCGTGTATAGAGTATAGTGTTCTGTAGTCTGTGCACTTAGGTAAGTAGGAGTTCTCTTCTCACTGCAGTCAACTTGGGGTATGGGTGTGTGTCTACTTAGTAGAGTAGGCATTCTATCCTACATTTACTTCTCCAATAGCATGGCCTGTCAGTATTTTGATACCTGCACCTGCCTACACATCCATTTCATGCAGCCCTCCCACCTTTTTGTCTCTCACATGTACTGCTGATATCATCCACTATAAGTTGATCTGCAGACATACAAAAGTCAGACTTGTGCCATGGTGCTTGCATAAAGTACTCTGTTATGTAGTCTAATCCAAAAACAAATGAAACAGAGTCCAAACTGGCCATAATCTTTTATTATAAAACGTAAGCACTTTCAGGTTAAAAAAATCCTTCATCAGACAAACTTCACATAACCACGACAGCCTTTAAATATTAAAACATTTCTAAAAGCAACCAATTACTTTCTATACTTGACCCACCTTTTCTTTAAATCTGGTTTTAAAGGTACTGAACTATTTAACCCAGGTGGGGTGTCAGCAGACAACTGTATGATCCATCTTAACTCTGCATATGCTGTATCATTGACAATGCCCCCCTCTTTTTTTTTTCATCTGTGAAGCATGCAGAACCATAAAAACAAAAGTATGATCTGGAAAGCTGGAAACATGCTGGTACAATGCATTATGTTTACCATTTTGTCTAATAGATGACAAATGATGCAATATTCTTGTTTTTAGCTTACAATTAGCTTTTCCCACATAAAAACTTGGGCAGGTGTGAGGTTTGTCTGATGAAGGTTTTTTTAACCTGAAAGCACTTATGTTTTATAATAAAAGATTACAGCCAGTTTGGACTCTGTTTCATTTGTTTTTGGATTTGTTCTTACAAGAGGTTCAAGAGGAGTCCTTAAGGGAAGCTAAGAGGCTTGTAGTCTGTGTACTTAGGTAGAGTTTTATTCTCATTGCAGTCAACTGTGTGTGTGTATGTTTGACATTACAGACTTGACATTACAGACATCCTTTTATACCAGCATGTGGGCCACTGTTATCACCATATGCTCAACAAATAATGCTGATGTCATTGGCTATATCATATTATAGTATATGCAGTCATCCCACCAGGGCAGTATCAGACACTGACAGTTTACAGTAACCTATCAAGCTGACTAAGTTATGCTTAAATAGGGAGTTCTGTTTTACATGAATTGGGAGTTTGTTCCAGAGGGGTGGCAGTCTCTGGGAGACATAGCTGTCTGTCTGGCATGTCCTGTTAATGTTGCAGGCTAGGTTAAGATCCCTAGAGTGAGTGAATCTTGTCCCATGTGACTTGTGGATGTCCAGCTTTTCCATTAGGGCAAGGTCCAAGATTGCTCTGTAGACCAGGCACAAGTCACCTTTTAGCAGCCTATTAAATACAGAGTATAGTGACAAGACCTTCAGTCTCTCCATATAGCTCATGTGTTGCAGGCCATGAATTTTCTTGGTGAGAAGCCCGTAAGGTCTCTCCAGTTGCAGCAGGTGTCTGCTGAGGTACATACAGAAGGTAACATTGAACTCTATTATTGGTCTGATGAAGGATGAGTACAGGGGAGTTATAACATCTTATCTGTGGATATGATGCCCTTACTTATGAGATGTGTAACATAGAAAGCCTTTCTTATCACTGTGGACACATGGTGATTGAAGTTAAGGTTGCTGTCAATCTGTGTTCCCAAATCTCTTTCCACAGGGCTTGAGCTAAGGGGGTACTGTTAATATTGTAATTTGCAGGGACTTCCCCTTTCCTTTTTCAAAAGGTATGATAATGTATTATTTTGCTTTTAGTTTAAGTCTGTGGCTTTGTCACCAAACATTTGTTTGTGTAAGCCATTTTTGTAGTATGTCAACATCGTTGGGAGACTCAGCGATTGCACCCAGTTTGCAGTCATCAGCAAGCATGGCAAGCCATAGGACATCTATTTTCCCCAGGACATCTGAGAATTAGATTCCAAACAGTAGAGGACCCAGCACACACCCTTGTGGTACACCAGTGGTAACTGGTCTGCTGGTAGAGGTGGAATCCCCAACTCTGACTGTATGCATTCTGTCGGTGAGCCAGATGGATACCCATCTAGTGTCATATGGGTTAATTCCCAGCTGTGTGAGTTTCTCAGTGATGCCTGAGTGGAGGGATTGTATCAAAAGTCTTAGCTAAGTCAAGATAGGTTGTATGTACTGTTTTACCTTCACCCAGGGCTTTGGTGACAATCTCAAAGAAGTCCACCAGGTTTAATAAGCATGATGTAGCCTTAATAAAAGCCAAATTGAGTCAGGTCAACAGTTTGAAGATCACATATGTCTTTGTTGATAAGGTCTGTGATGATTCTCTCCATGGACTTGCAGATAAGCCTGGTTAGGCTTATGGGTCTATAGGTATCAGGGTCAGTTGATGGACCCCTTTTGTGCAAGGGAATTACTGTTGCTGTTTTGCACTTTTCTGGGACAAAGCCAGTACTTAGACTGTGTTTGAAGAGAATGCTAAGTGGTTCAGCTAGGTCTTGTTTTAGACCATTTAGTAAGCAGCCTGGGATGTTATCCCATCCCATAGGGTCTGTGCTTTTGGCTATGGAGAGTGCAGTTATGACCTGCTCATTGGAGGTACTAGGCAGATGACTGGTGACAGGTATGCTTTGGAGTATGTCTGGTGGGGACAAGGAGGTGAAGTTTGCTCCAAATCTGTTTGCTAGGAGGTTGGTGATATCCTCAGGGTCAGTATGTGTGGTGTCATTGACTACTAGTTTGACACAAAGCAGGTCTTTCCCTTTTAGATTTCTGATGTAGGTAAAGAATGCCTCCTTAAAGGTTTATAGGTGTTTACTAGCCTAACAACCACAAGGGCCTTTTTAAGCCTAGTCATGCATTCCAAATCTCTGATGAGTTCTGATACCCTTACTAAGTGTAAGCAGGGGCCTGGGAGATGAACCATTTACAGGTTGCCTGTGTCCATTAGAGACATAGGTGCCAAATCAGGGATGGATTTCTGGTTCTCCATACACTTGCCCAAGTTGCACTTGAATTGGTTTAGGGAAGAACTCTGCTTCACATGGATGGGGAGCCTGTTCCATAGATGGAGTAGTCTCTGGGATACATACCTGTCTCTCCAGCAGGTTCTATTTATATTACAGGCACTCCTGATTATGACTCCTGATTATCTTTAGCAAGAGATGCTAGTTTAGCTTCGTAAGTAGCTTTAGATGACATTACAAGATATCTAATTTGCTTATTCAAGCTGTGGATGGTGTCCTTCCTCTACTGAGTCAGTTTCCTCTTGTTCTTAGACATTAGTTTCTTCAACTTGTTGTATAACCTTATTTATGCTAGATGCCCACCAGGGTGACTTGTTTTTTATTTTTTTGTGAGGACCTTGTTTTGATATGTTCAGGTACAGTTGAGTCTATACATTTGTACAGGTGTTTATACAGGGCATTTGTGCACACCTCTGGATAGCAATCATTGTTAACAGTGGTAGCAGGGGGATTGCAACTATATATGGCATCATTTAAGAGGCTATTGTCTGCTTTGGAGAAAATTTTCATCCTTTTTGCTATTGATGTGGTCATATATGATTGTTCATTTGAACAAGACTTGAAATCTGATAAGACCTTACCAGGGAGGACAACACACAGGGTGTAGTGCAGAGACCCCCCCCCCCCGTGTTGGTGAGTACTGAGTCTAGGACATCTGAGCCCCTGTTTAGAGCATTTGTATTAATAAAGTCCAGAAACCTTAGGGTAAGCATGTTTGTACTGCTGTATGACTCCCAATTGATGGAAGGATAGTTGAAATCACACATGACCAAAGTGTTTGGCAGTATAGTGAGTGACTCAAGTAGGTCCCAGTAGGCAGAATGATTCTCATGGTTCATAGTGGGGGACCTATAACTAACAATGATATGGAAGGGGGTTTACCTACAGTTAATTGGACTTGGAGTAGCTCTAGGGAGTCATACTGTTTGACCCATCTTGAGGTGTATTTGTCTTTAATGAAGATGTATACACCTCCATCTTTCACACTCGTTTTGAGGTCTGAATGTGTGGAAGGCATTGTAGCCTTGCATAGCTGGGGGGGTCTGAGGCCTTGAATCATGCCTCTGTGACTGTATAGACATGGGCATCTTCCAAGGTAAGGAGTGCTTCCAGGGAATGCAATTAATGATTTAGAATCCTTGCATTAAGTAGAATAACCTTGAGATTGTCTATAGTGGATTTTTTTACATTGGGAATTTAGTTGTTCTGACATTACCTAAAAAGGCACTATTGGGGGAGTAAGTATGTTTGCCAGTAACCAAAAGCCAAGAGGCAAAAGGTGATGAACATCTCTGGCAAAGCAGCATGATCTGTTGGCTATATTTTTCCCAGGTTGGCAGATATTGGATCCCCCCTGGATTGATACCAGAAGCTAAGCCAATTGTTGAAGTCAATCATGGTTTGTTTATATTGAGGCATCATCCTGAGTGAAGATGGAATGCTGCTTAGGCCTAGGGACATACCTGCCTGGAACACATAATTTGATAACTTACTCATGTCTCTCTTCATATAGTTCAGTGAGGTAGGTCTCAAGCCATTCACTCCAAAATGGACTATGACAGAGTCATAATAGTAGTTATTGAGAGACTTGAGAGCATGCATGATCTGACGGATCCTGTCACTTGACAGGCAGGTGACCTTCTCCTTGTCCATCCTGATAAAGAAGACATCTGTGTGTCTCACTATGGAGTCACCTATGACCAAGACATTTGGTTTTGAGGTGTCTTGCCTTAGGGGCTTACTGGCTGAGACACTGCTGTGTGTATTATTATATGTAGTGGATTCTGTTGGGTCTGCAGTGTGTGCAGTAGGTTTGCGTTTGGGAGGTCTCTGATCTTTATATAGGCTTCTAGTGAGTACCTACGCATATGTGGGTTTATGTGTTGTGAGCTTGTTATGCTCAAGAGGGAACTGTGTGTGCTGACAACCTATTTGATATCTGGTTTGTTGTTATGTGAGAATTGATTCCAAAGTTATAGTATAGATACAGCTCTCACATGTTGCATTTTTTTGTTTTAGAAGTAACCCGTTGTCAGTATACATGAGGCAATTGCTACATTGCATCAGGATGCCCACATCAATCAGGCTGGCTGGAGAAATTGTGGGAAACTGTCCAGCCATTATGGCAGGTATATACTGTAGTAACTAGCGGAGAGTGAGCTAAATGGACCAGATTATGTTGTAAGACTAACAAAAAGTGGCTATTCTATAGAGGACTGGGGTAGAAAACTGTCAATGCTTCACTATAAACGACTGAGTTGCTCATAGGGCAGCATTGCAATCTCTAAGCAGCTCCAGTAAACTGAGTGCAAACCCTCCCATACATGATGCTGAAATGCAAGCGAAGTTAAACAAATTTAAAAAGGTAGACTGAGCCTTATTTCAGTCATCCCCAACTCAGGTGGGTTCTTGGCTGCACACTTCTGCCTCAAGGGTGCAGGGGGCTTCTTAATGTAAAATGAGTGGTTTTAGTGCTCAAATTATACCAAACAGTCTAGATTCACAAGCCTGAATCTAGCCTATGTTGTAAAATGCAGAAGTACTACAAAATCAAAGTGCAGAAAATTGCAATCACAACAGCAGAAAAAGCTGTTTAAATAAAGCAGCAATTCAGTAGAATACTCCCACAAGAGTGTAGACTACAAACCTTCCAAGTGTAAAATAAATGGTCTGGAACCAAAGTGTTTATATCAGAACTAAGGCACTTTCAGAATAACAGACACAATAAGCCTGCAACCAACAATTTCCAGCTTAGAAGGGTGTAGGCTATTCTCTCCTGCCACAAGAGTCTAGACCACAACCCTTCCTAAAATAAATGGTTTGGAGCCCAAGTGCTTAAACCATAACAAAGACACTTAGAACAACAGACACAATAAGCCTTCAACCAGTAATTCCCATTTTAGAATGGCAGAGGTTATGGTCTCCTCCCACAAGAGTGTAGACTACAAATCTTCTTAATGTAAAACAACTGTCCTGATGTCCAAGTGGTTAAACCATAACTAAGAGGCTTAGAGTAACACTTATAATTTAATTTGATACCAAACAGATGACATGTTTTTAATCTACATACATATGTCATGTCATGGTTAGCAGGCCCTGTGGTCTGTTCCACTGCTGTATGTGTCTAGTGAGGTTCATGCAAAAGACAGCATTATACTGTATAACTGTTCTGATGAGTTTGATCACAGTGCTGTCATACAATCTTGAGATCTGAATGTGACAGCATGTCTTATGATGTGCACCATACATATGTCCTAGAAAACATTAAAGAGAAAAGTTATAAAGTAATGAGACACATTGCAGTTACTGACTTCACAACCGTTACAAGAAGATACACTAGAAAGTACTGACATGATGATGCTCTCTACTGTATAATTTGGCAAGGCAAATATAAGTGACAGGTACAATTATCATTTGGCAAGGCAAATATAAGTGACAGGTACAATTATCAGTTCAATAACACAAATGTAGATATACTAGGCACTAATGTAGAAATGCACCCTGTGCACAAATATTTTGTATCACTGAATTCAAAAGAGAGAAAACAGCGATATGGCACAGTTATCTTCACTTGCACAGGGTGTTGTGTAGGGAGGCAGGAGACCTAGGCTGACAAAAAAGGTCAGTGAGTATGTGTGTGAGTAAGAAAGGGAAGCAGGCAGACTGAACCATGTAACTCTTGTGTGTGCTTCTGTAGGGGTCCTCCATGTAAAAGTGGTGTGTGAGAGTCTGCATGAACACAGCCAAGCTCAGTCATAGCTCTACATTTTGATATGTCAGACAGGTGTGAGCCATGCATGGTAGAGGTGGCAGTTCATCGTTGTCACCCCAGATGATGAGAACTGGCTCTGCCAGGAGTTGCACTGGTACCTCCATACCCAAGGTCAGATACAGTGCTGCTACCTGAATGTGACTGATGTCTGCTGGATGTGCTCTCTTCACAAGAATGCATGGGAAAATGATCCCATGGCCTGACATGCTTGGGTGTGGATAGCACACTCACCGATGTACCAGCGGAAGTACTGCCACTATGGGAGCATGATAGAGCACAGCCATGTTGGCTATCAGCAGATGTTGTGGCTGACCTATGTTCATGACCACATTATTCCCCTCCCAGAAGATGTTCCATGACTGACACTGCTTGTTCCATGACAGACACCCCTCAGTCCATCACAGACACCCCTCATTCTAACATGTCATTCATCTAATCCAATGAATTTGTGACACAGTGGAGGAAGTCATTATGCATGTCAGCCTGTGCCACACCCACAACCCTGAGCATTTGTTTGGAGCACCTTTTTGAGCATGCCTGTGCCTCCATAATGACTCTAAGCATACAATGCGTGAGACAGAAAGAGACACCTACACCAGGTGGAGGGGGGGAGGAAGCCCCCTCTGAGTATCCCTATCAGCCCTCCTCCATGGCACCTCACCAGCACTTTGGCTATGGCCAGTTTCAACAGGCATTAAAGCCACAGTAGCCAAAATTCCCTGCTCAATGTGCTTGCCCTCCACCTGTCCAGTATCTGAGGGTTCAGTGGACTGGGTTGGTGTAGGCCCACTGGCTGTGTCCAGGGAAAATGAAGGAGGTGGCTGGATGTCAACCTCTGTGTCAGATTCAATCTCTGCACCCCCCCAACTGTACCTCAGTTTTGCCACCATCATCATCAGTGTCTGATGAGACACTACTGTCCGGTGGCACAGGGCCCACACTGCCACTCTCATGATCACCAGTGATAAAAGGGAGAAACACAGGCATACATTAATACCCACAATACTATGGTGCAATATATACTAAACAATTAACAGTGCTGCCACTATTACAGACAGTAAAGCAATATACCCGACAGACCTAAAATAACACATTATGATATTTCTTTTAATTGATCTGCAGTACTGAAGTAAATTTATTTGGCTTACCATCTGCAGGAGGCATATGTCACTGGTTTCCTGATAGTCCTGAAATAAGTTAAGCAAGAGGTAAGGTCACATCATCACATTTAACAGTAACACAGGGGGTACTACATTTACTCTTAATATTAGAATTAAGTGTTGTCCTGTTGAAGGATATCTGCCAGGAAATCTTCATTGGGGTTAGAGGTGGTTCTGTAGCAGGCCCACCCATGGTTACCCACTAGTCTTGGGCAACAGCAGCTGCATGCCTCCATGAATACTTAATCATGTCAGTGGCCCTGTGGTGCACCTGCTCATATGTCTAGCTGTGGCCACCCATGGAACTGATGTTGGCAACAATCTACTTCCATACTTTTGGCCTTTCTGGTATATTGTGATGAACCCTTCTCAGACGAAATGCCCCATGTTGACTGAGCACATTAGCAATGATATTATTCTCAGCTTCACTTAAGGGAGATCTCCACCTCAATGACATTTTGTGTCCTAAAAGACAACAGAATGATAATACACATAAGTATCACATAACTACAAAATAACTGTTACCAGATAAAACAGTAAAGGTAGGCAGTCAGTAGTACCTACTAGAAAAACATAAACCAGCCTACAGATGTGAAATACTAACAACAAGCAGGATGCAAAACAAAGAGAGTGGCAAGAGCAACATGTCCTTGTATGTGGCATAGCAGTAACTCAACTATGCCCCCCCCCCAAAATAACAGTCCATTCTAGTTTGCGACATAACAGTAACTTTTTACTGGTAACACTGGGTGGTGCAGTGGTGCAGTGGTTAACATTGTCACCTCAAAGCAAGAGGTTCACTGGTTTGATTCTCGGCTGGGTTGCCTTCTGTGCAGAGTTTGTATGTTCTCCCTGCATTCGTGTGGGTTTCCTCTGGGTACTCCAGTTTCCTCGCACATTCTAAAGACATGCATCTGGAGCATCTCTCCCAGGGTCTCCACTGAAAACAGGCTCTGTGGAACTTTCCCGGTCAACAATGTTAAATAAATAAATTTTCTTTTCTCCCCCCACCCACAAAAGAACAGGCACATGAAGCATTTTGCTAGTAAAACATCTTTGAAATGCTAAACTTGCTTTCAAAGGATCTATCCCTGAAACATATGTATCACACAGCTTTCCATTTTCATGTATTGTCAATCATTTGTACCTCTGAAATGGCTTGACAAACCTCCTCCATGACAGAACTACCTGAGGGGCCAAGTAGTGCAGAGGCAGCGGGGGGGGGGGGGTGCTACCAGGTTGAACACTAGCTGTGCTGGGCAGCGATGCTGTAGCCACTGGAATGGAGGCAGGAGGATCTCATGAGACAGACCTGCCCTGCTGTGCTGTGGGAAAAAATTAAAAAATAAATAAATAGAAAAGGGTTGGGATGAGAGAAAAGAAGAGAGAACATTAGTAACTTCATATGTGACATATTAAGCATTGATACAATTATTTGACAGTATTCTGTTACCTTTACTTTTAACGGTGCAAACTCCTAAGAAATTTCTTCATTGCATTTAGGACTACCCAGTTCACAACAGAGGCACACTATAGTGCAGATTGCAGCCACCAATCCTTGATGTGTGCATATATTGCACATATGCATGTTCCAATTATACTGATTACAGTTTACAAAAGGCCATTTGTGCCACTGGTATAGAGGTATGATGTTACATTGTAATAATGATGAAAACCTAAGAGTATTGTATATTTTCAAAGTGTGGTTTTTGAACCTACAACCAATAACTACTCTCTAATACTGTAGTGTTATTTTGTCCTACATACTACTGCATGCATACTTTCCTTTCACAGTTTAGAGATGCATGCTCATTGTTATTTGAGAATATGACACTGTTGCTTTGTCCTACAGACTAAGACATGCACACATGCTTTTACAGTTGAGATGTGCATGCTCAATTTGATACAACTGTATTAAATACCAAGTAAGTGGTCCTTAACATTTAATGCTACTAAATTAATATAAAAATTATTATTATTATTATTATTATTATTATTATTATTATTATTATTATTATTATTATTATTATTAAAATACTATTTAGGACAGTACTGTTCTGATGCATACATACTACATGCTTCTTGCATCCTTAACAAATAAGTGGCATGGGACCTGACATTCGAGGATCGCTCCATAGCAGCTGTGGAAAAAAACAGAACAGAGCAGAATACCATTATGAATACCAGTCTTGACTATATTCAGCTTTTAATTCTTACAGTTACTCATTGAAACTGATACATACACATATGTGGGGGTGCACCTGTACTAAATTCCCTGATCCAATGGTCAAAGGTATCCTCTTCCTCCTCTAGAGGTCATCAAAGTGATGTCTACATTGCTCACCAGTGTGGTGGATACCAGTAGCACTGTTCAAAGCTTTGGCAATACTATTCCGGGGTTCAGACTTGTATTATGAGCCTGAATAGTCCCACTGCAGCAACTGGGGCCCATGCTCCTTAACTAGTAGTCCAACAAAAACTTTGGACTCCTGAACACCCCACGTCTGCGCTCAAAAGCCCACTCCCTCACTAGCAACACCAGACATGTCTATTTTAGCTCTAGGTCAATGTAGAATGGGCATTTCCTGAAAATTGCATTTTATATCCTGATGTTTTCCCTGTCAATTGCACATCCTGTGCTTACTGAGAGTGTGCACATTTTGGTTTTGCAACATTTGAAAATGTTGCACATAGCTTACAATCACACAAACATGGCAAGCAAAGGTGCACACTGCCAGACACAATGTTTGTGTGATAGCATGTGATGCACAACAGTGGTAAGCACTGCAATTTCAAGATTATTTGGTATACAGGCACTTGTGTAAATATGCTTGTCAAATGGACCATGTCTACGGTTCTCTACACTTACAGCTATTGCCACAAGAAAGTTGAGAAAACAGTTGTGTATGTTGCACTTCATTGCTTTAATCTGCAATCTCACAACAGTAAAACAAAATTTGCACATTCCATACTAGAACCCCAGGCCATCTGCACTCCACACTTACACTTAACACCTGCTTCCACAGGATTAGTGGCATGATATGTCCTATCTTAGTAGTTATTGTGAAGTTATCGCTGTTAATTGCAGTGCAGTACCACTTGCTGTGTTTGTGCGATGGCCAATAGTATTTATTGAATGCATCCGGTTTATGTTTGTGGCTGTCTGGGTCCTGTCTGTAGCCTCGGTGGACCATTCCCCCAGTCTCTGTGCTGCTGCACTTTTCACAAATCAGGTGAGCAGAGTGAAACATGTTTGTGCTAAGAGGTGCATCATGAAAACACTAGCCTCAAAAGGGAGACTGTCCAGAATTTTGCAGAATGTAAAGATGTTTGCATCATATTTTTGGGCTGACGTGTGGTTTTCTGGAAAATTACTTTAGATTGACATCAATACATAATGACATACATTTCAGTTTCTTACTTCATATCCTTCAGAAAATGCATGTTAACACAAATTCTATTATTCTACCAACTTTCTACAGTTATCAGAACAATATAGTAAATCTGTCCTCATTTTTGGCCCTTTGTCCCCATTAGTTTAGTGTTTGCCCAGATTTCTTTCATGAAAAGGTTGGGAGCTATGATCTGCATTCAGACTACAGGTTTTGCAGTCAACAACACTGGTTCAAGCTACAAAACCTTGCTTACATGCTCCGTGCATAATTAATGTGCATGGCACAATGCTGCACAATGCTGGGTGATGCTCCAAGATGAGCAATATTGTGTACACAAAAACACTTCGCGTACGGTCTGCACGGAACCTACACAGAGTTTATTGAATCTGGATGATCTTGTGTTCATTACACATTTTCTATCTCTAAAATTCTCCCTTCAACAAACCCCCATTTGATGCTGTGAAGCATCATTTAAGTCATATATTTTTAATAACTGAACAACAGAAACAAGTTTTCAAATGGGTAGACACTTTTTTACATGTGATCAGACCTTCATCAAATTCTGCTTCTTTTTGTCCTTGACATGTACAATACTTGCACAATCATTTAGCAAATATGGTCTTATTAACCATGTCTATGCTTTGAAGGAATAAAAAAAACAGTTTGACTATTTTTATGCTGTATACTCTCTCTCTCAGGCAGATTTTCATACATCCAAATAAAATAATTTAGTACACATTCTTTCCTATCTTCAATATTATGATTTTCTACAATTTTGGTCAATGGCAGTGTTTTCACTTCATTTGCAATATGTAGATTTTGTAACTTGATGCTTTTTCGGTATTCAAGAAGTTTCATAATCATAATTTTATACATGAAGAAAACAATACCTATAAGGACAATACTAATAGCAATTAACATGAAGAATTTTAAAATATCTCCTCCCAACCACAAAACAAGTTGTTTAACCATGCCTGCTGGGAGCTCTCAGCTTCTTTAGCATGAGGCAGCTCCACCACTTTTTGTGCAATTTCTAGGTGACTACAAATGGCATTTGAATTATCTGGGATAAAATCACAGTAATCCATTTTGATGAGTGTGCACATACCATCCGTAGAAGCATGGATGAAGTTGCATGCCATTCGGTGTTGCAGCACACTCTGTGCATGACAGCCATTTCAAGTGTAACCCAATTTATTGATTCAAAAGTAGAATTATTTAATATTTCAAATAACGTCCTTTGCCTCCCTCTTTTGATGATCATTATGAGTCTTTCTAGTAGGTAAAGTCTCTGTATGATGGACAGCTGGGGTTATATGGCTTATGTAACAAAATGCTGGCCAGTCTATTGGCAATCAGGGATAAGCTTGATCTCCACAGGTATAATAAACCTCATGTAATGCTGCCATACCCAACCTTCCAGCCTCATCATATATTTTTCAAATAAAATTACAGTTACTCCATCTGACATAAAGTGCTCCATTTTTAACATAACAGGTATGCCGCTTCACAGTCATTGGTAATGTAAGAAGAGCCAGTCTAAATGGGGTAGAATTATGCAAGGGACTATGCTTTCTAATTTTTAGTTAAAAAGATTGTACAAAATGCTACTCCAGTTTCTACCTACATTACTGTTATTGGAATTAATGGAATACTCCCAGTTGTGTGCAGTTGGTACATCTGCATACACCCAACAACTACCAATGTTCATAGTTTTTGCATAGATATATAATGTAACAGAGGAAAGTATTAAAGTTGCGACACCAGACTGGGTTCTCTGCTCAATTTTTGACCAAACTTCTATCATTGATTTTGTTAAGCATTTTTCTCTGATAAAAACATTTTTTGGTATTACAAATCTGATGGCTCCAGGTGAAAAAAGGAAATGCAGCAAAATAATGATACCAATGCAACACAGGCCAGAGTAGGAGATGGTTCAGGAAAAACTGTAAACATGTATGATAAATTGTCTTATTATAGATGATATAAAATTGATTCCCCAAACAGACTCCATCCCAAAGTTTGAGACGGTTGCAGGTCCTCAAGCAACACTTGGTCACACATATCATGTCCCGGGTCTTGGACCAACTTCCAGTCACTGATCATTGTAGATGATGTTGTAGACTCATTAATCCTCACTTCTGATTGGGTTGCTGTTGACAGTGTTATTGATATTGAAGAGGACTCACTAAATCTTATCTCCAACCATAATGACATTGCTGAATCACTAGGCCTCAGTTCCAGGTACAATCACAATGGTATTGTTAAATCACTGAACCTAACTTCCAGATAGATTGTTTTTGTAATTGGTTCATCATAAATGAAAGCATCTTGTCAACATCTGTCACTAGAGAGGCTCTTTTTGATGTGTGATACATGAATTCAAATTGGTGATCCTTCTTATCTGATGGCAGTAGTGGATGCAAGCAAAACCAGGAAGGGTCCTTTTCATCTCGATGATTTTGTAGCAAAGGTTTTCCAAAGAAAGAACAGATGAAAACAGTATTTCCAAGCTGGTTATCATGCTGGGATGTTTTTGATCCTCTATTGCCCTATATTTTGCAACTCCAGACTTTTGAGCAAGGGGAAGGGCTGGCATTTTTATAAATCTTTTCATGAAAATTTCATGATGGGAGTACATTCTAGTACTGCTAACTGCACACCAAATAACATTAAAGACATGCTTCTAACCATTTAAGACCATTTTTTTCACACAGTTTATCAAGTCTAATCTTAACATTTTGATTCATTTTCTCAACAATTTTTGAAGCTTAGGATCTGTGTGGACAATGGTACTGCATGCTCATTTTTAAAACCTTGCATATTAGTTGTACAACCTGAGCTGCAAAATTGGTTCTTCTATCCAACTCAGTACAGCAAGGAACACCAAATTTATCAATTCATACAAAGTTTTTTGTTAACAGTAGTCACACCATTTTTGGTACAGGATAAGCTTCAACCCATTTAGAAAAATCATCAGCAATCATCAAAACATATTTCAACTTTTGTATCTGCAGAAGTTCAATGAAATCCCTTGTAGATAACAAAATGTCCCCATGGCTTTTTCAAAGAATGTGTAGGGAGAGGAACACTTTCTGATACATTGTACTCCAAACAAATAAAACACCCAAAAGAAAATGCTGAATAACTTTCATAATGTAAGGGGCATACCAGTCAGTTAATATTTGTCTTATTAATGCATGTTTTAGTCTCCCATGAGGATGATGCCACACTGAGCATGGAGAGGAGCTGCAGCCACCCTACAGCCACCTTACTTTTTCAGTCATCAACCTGGTTTTGAATAAATAACAATTCCTGTAAATATTCAGCATGTAGTTGCTAGAAATATTAAGCCTGCACAGGATAAGACAATCTAGCCACCATATCTACAAAACTGTTTCTTTTTTAAATGCATGAATCATCAGTCGTATGCGCAATGCATTTAATCACTGCTACCTCATTTGGCAATAAAAGGGCATTCAATAGTTCCCAAACAAAAACAGAGTTTTTAATAATAGTCTTTGCTAATATTCGATACCTTTTTTCTTTCCAAAATGTCTCAGAATCATGAACTACACCATAGGCATAATGTGGATCTATAAAAATTGTCCTTTGATTATTTACATGCTTCAGTAATAGGTACAAATTCAGCTACTAGAGCAGGCACATTTTTGTCCAGTTGTCCTGTCATCAAACTGTATTTTGTATGCACATGGAAAATGCTGCTATCTTCCCCTTGAACACAAATAAAAGAATCTCAGAGTTTGGTAGTGAGGTATCTTTTAAATCTGACTTAGTAGGAAACAGTTAACTACAAAAACACAATCATTTATTTATTTATTTATGTTTTTATCTGCTGTAAGAATTATAGAAGCAGGGTTAAGAAATATGCATCTTATAATCTATAAAGAAGGGCTATTAATTAAGGGCAATTTATATTTAGACAATCATTTAGAAGATAATAAATGTTGCATTTAAGTCTTTAGAAACAAGGCTTTATCGTGTACCCCTGGATTCACTAATCTTCTGTGCAGGACTAGTGTATATTAATGAAGGCACGCTGCCTGAACTCCTAGGCATACACAGAGCATGTACGAGTGCAGGGAGCATGTCTGAGAGCAGAGCACTCAAAATAAACATGCCCCTGCAAAGCAGAACAGCAGAAAGTGGAAATAAATGAGCGAGGCCGCTCATAGGTGTCCGCATATCCCCACCAACAGTCCACCATGTGTACAACAGCAACAAGACATAAAGATGAAAAGAAGAAACCCCGGTATTGTTGTCTAAAGCTTCGAGTACAGCTAACCATAGGTGCACGGGTGTGCCCATTGCTCTACCACAGTGAAAGCAGCCCAAAAGGCTGAAGAGGATAACAAGGATGATATATGCAAATGAAGCATGTCGGCAATAGTGTAGTGGGCAGAGCGTTCACCTAATGAGCAGGAATTCCCAGTTTGAGTCCCAGCATAGTACAATCTATTTTACATGGCAAAGCATGGAATAAGCAATATTTGTAATGCAAAACCCACTAAATAACATAATTTTATGAACAGGAGTACTGCAGGAAATGCATATGTGAAGAGTCCATATCATAATGAATAAGCCAGCAGTAAGCAGGCATAAGCACAGATAAGCAGTAGTAAGCATATGTGAGCATTAGCAAGCATATGCATGGGGTTAAGCACTGTCGACACAGATTAAGCAAAGGAGAAGCTAACTGGTTATAAGACACTGTGACTGGAAGTCAGCAGTTCTAACCTCCTCGCAAACCCGCTTACAACCGCTTGAAAGTGCGTTAAGTACACCATATCCAACGGCTGATATTCTGCCCAGCAACAAACAAACAGCTTCTGCAAGGCCAGAATCCAGGACCATGCACACCATACACAAAACGATTAACCACTAAGCCATGCCAGATATACAGAAATCATATGTTGTCAGAAACATAACCCCAGCCCAGTCATGCAACAGTACAGAGAATGTATACCTACAGCTAGATGGGCATGTGTGTGCAAATATATCACTATCTAAACAGATACAACATATCTATAGATGTAGTTACATATATATATAAATATATATATATATATATATATATATATATATATATATATACATATATATAAATATCCAGATATATATATATATATATATATATATATATATATATATATATATATATATATATATATATACAAATATATGAGCAGACATACATGCAAATGCAGACAACAACACATATATGTCAACATCTATATGTCCACATATACACATCAAGCGACATATATGTATGCAGATATATGTCTCCATAGGTATATATGGACATAGTTAGAAATATGTAAGCAAATATATACCCACAGAGGTATATATGGCCAGACATCTGTAGATATCAATGGTAGATGAACAGAAACATATATGACCACATGAACCATCAATCGGCCTGAGAGGCCCCAAACAATACACGCCACATACGAATTTGCATACCTCCCGCCCAGCCAAACATGTCAGCCCTGCAATACATTACCAAGCTCATTGTTTTGTACGTCTGTCATTGAACTAGGGAATTAAATTAGCCTTTTGTTTTGTTTCACATGTTGACATCACATACCCCTCTCCTCCACCCACTAGGCAGGCCAAGCAGTACAGGCCCATCCAACTCAGGCCATCCCTAACCCATACATGCATAACCCACAGTTCTACTTCCCCCCACCCGCAGCACACACGCAGCCACCATCCCTACCCTGGTTATCGGCCTGTAGCTACCACCACACATTGCCCCCCACACCCCTCGGGACCCATCCCACATGATGTCCTGACCCAAGTATCCTAGGTGTGGCACACACTGTAGTCCATGCACATAGCTAGGGGTACCTATGTAACCCTGGGTGTAGACGAAGGTTGAATACCCAATGTTTGGGTTGTCCTGCATGGGATGAATGTATTCCTGGTACTAACAATAGAATTCACGTGTGACTCTGTGTACAGTAACAGATTTAGTTGTAGTTATCGCAAAGCATACGTGGCACATAAGGTTGGCCGGTATGCACACGAAACACAGTATCCAGCAATACCAGTCAACATTATGGGATATGTAGCTAAATATGTAGAGGTATGTGTGTATATACACCCATAACTACATGGAGATATACCTCTCCCTCTCTGTAGTACAAATGTATACATACATAGACAGACATATATATAAATAGCCACATACAGATATATGCATATGCAGACACCCATACATCCATATGTCATTTTATATATATATATATATATATATATATATATATATATATATATATATATATATAGATATACAGTAATGTATGTATATATATATATATATATATATATATATATATACATATATATATATATATACATATATATATATATATATATATATATATATATATATATATATATATATATATATTTGTGTGTGTGTGTATACATATATATATATATATATATATATATATATATATATATATATATATATATATATATATATATATATAGCTAGGCTATGATACAGCAGTTAAGAACTACATATGTTCACAGGCCGTGCCAATGAGGGTGAGGGGCCCAATCAACAAACGTTTAACACGTAGCATCAACCCCCCCCCCCCCAGCTAGACAGGTGAAACATACAAACACACAATAAAATTAAACAAACCACTGCTTCCCAGACTACAGGCAGGATACTACCAGTGGGAGAGACCCGCCAAGTCTAATCTTGACACAAAGACAAGAATGTCCCTTGTGGAACAACCCAAAAATTCTATGCATATTTGGGTTTCCAGGCATTACACAGATGTCCAAAGGCAGGGCATGAATGTTCTCAGACTACAAGGTTGGGGAAGTCTGATGATCCATGGGGCGAGACAACATACATGATGGGTCCCGAGAAGTGGGCAGTGTGTACTGGTGTGGCCAGACCCGACCTGCACCCGGACTAAGGAAGAGTGCTGAAGAGGAGGTGCAGGTGGGGAACTATGGGTATGTAATTATGGGCCTAGGCATGCAGGTGTTGGCAGGAGCGGTTCTATGTGGACCACCCCAGGGATGTAAGCATTAGTGTGCATTGGGCAGACCCAACACCTAACAAGCAGCCATGCCCAGTACGAATCCCACAGTAGCAATGTCTAGTTTACAGGGCAAAGGGTGGAATAACTAGATGCGTTGTTGCAAACCCACTAAATGACACCAAAGAACACATGGTCACAACACCCCACTGTAGGCATGTAAGCCGAACTAATTGGCATCACAAGGTATTATTGCTGTCCTCACCCCCACCCAAGGGTGTGAGTGTCCAGACCTACCACCACATGCAGGGTATATACACAGCTGTCACTGTAGAAGAAAAGTCCAGCTGTGGACCTTCCCATCAGCCGTCCTGCACATCCCTGGAGATGTCCCCTACTATCAGCCCCTCTGTGTGGCCTAATAACACCACTTACTTATCAACCCCTGTTTCATTCGTAGTAATGTTCACAGTCACAAGTAGGTGACACCCTCCACACAACTATATTGGCAGAATCTGGAACCCCCAACCCAGGTGTATTACCGCAGCTGTTCCAGACTACACATGTAAATAACACATGAAGGGAAACTTCAGGCACACTTGGATCACCACCTGCTCACCACCTGGTAAAGTCCACCACCCCTCAACTAACACTCCATACCCTTACACCAACTACTGACACTGACACCTCCTGTCCTGCCTTGCAAACATATCCCAACACCCTGCAAACCTGCACTACTGCTCCCCCACCAATCAGTTGAACGGCCTACTATACAGTTAAAATGTCGCCCCCTCCACCTACCCACCTTCACCTTCACTATTTACATCTACTCTACAACACAGGTATGGCATAACTAAATCTAACCCAAATACCTGCGTGTACCCTATCCAAAACTGCTAAACTGGAATCCCACTTCACCTTACTCTGACTGTCATGAATGGTCATACCTGACATGTACACCTAACTTAAGCATGTATAATACAGACATGTACATGAAGTAGCATGGGAGTATGCAGCAGCAAGCATGAGTACGCCTGTTTGGGCGGTGCTAAGCAATGCCCACACTGGTTAAGCAATGTGGAGGCCAACCCAGTGTAAGATGTCATAACCGGAGGTCAGCAAGTCTGAGCCTTGCACACACCAGCCCATATCTGCCTACACTTGCCCCGCAGTGCCTGAGGCATGCTGTAGCCCACAACCCTCATCGTGGCCAATAACAACATAATCAGCACTCTCAGGCCCCCCCCCACACACACACACACACACACACACTATAGTCCAAGTGAGTTACCACGAAGGCATGCCAGATATACAATCAGCTGCTGTTATCACAAACATATCATCCGGCACAGTCAGTCAACAGTATAGGAAATGTATGTAAGTATATACATTAATACCAACAAACATGTGCACAGTACTCAGTCACAGTATTCAGAGCAGTCTATGAGTATCAATGAACAGTGCCTGTCCAAGCATACTATGAGAACAGTAGTCTTGTATAATACTGAAGAGAGGAATGGAAAACGGGGCACGCCAGGGGGCGTGTTTCATCCGTGGAAGCGGAAGATGAGGCTGGTCTGGTGTGTGAGCAAATCACTGCTTCTCAGACTTTGTGGGTCACAATGGTGTTTTCACCAGTATCAAAGGAGGATGAAGGGAAGGCTCAAATGTATGTAGACTAAATGGATTAAGAGCCTGCAGAAGGTTGCATCAAGACAGTAAAATGAAGGAGTACCGAGACGTGCAGAGAGGGAAATGTGTGGAGGTGTGGTATGGCAGAGCTAGCAACTGGAGAATGGATGGATGCTGTGCACGTGGAGTTCAGGGGCCGGGGAAAAGGAGCATGGGTAAGACATTAAGGTAGATATATGCAAATTAAGCAGAACTGTAATAGTGTAGTGGGCAGAGCAGCATCTAATGTGCATGCATTCCCGGTTCAAGTCCCACTGCAGCACATTCTATTTTCCATGTGAAATCGGTATAACAACATTGTTTTGCTGTATAACCTACTAAATGACATTTACACTTGAACAGGAGTACTGCATTACACATAGACCCACCACTATTCAAAGGACATGAGATGACACACAGCTATGTATACACAGACAACCTTTAATGGTGTATTTTACAATAATGTATGCCATTACCAACAGCACATAGATCTGGACTTATTTAATCAGTGAGGAATGCAAGTTCCACACAGAAAAGTAGATGCATACAGTGTGGATATATAACATACTATGCTGTCCAGGCCATGCCTGTCATTTTGTACAACTGTAGACAAAGAATTTGCCATCAAGATAGGTAACAATAAACAATAACAGATGTAATTCAGCAGCTGCCAGTTACACCCTGTAGTCAACGCCTAGTGGGGGCATCTATTACATGTGATAATGTCTGTGTATCTGTCACAGCAGGACAAAGCCAGCCATATGTGTGGAGGACAGAGGTAGGAACACAGGGCCATACTCATAATATTGCTGTTACACACTCTGCAATTTGCTGGTGTTACAGGATTTGTTGCAACATACCCTTATGCAGGAATAACACATCAGGAACACAACTGAAAGTAGCCATGTACTGATAGCACATAACAGACAGATTGCCGGGGATATATCTAGGACAAGACCTGTGTGGTTCACAGGCAAAAGCAAACAGACAATCCACTGGCCATCATGTGGGTAGGCCCACTGTTGAGAGCTATGCAGACAGACAGACTGCATTCTATCCTAAACTACTATGTGCATTCAAACACTTCAAGACCAGCAATATACAATGCACATAACAACACTACTCACTCTGTCTGTAGGTCTGGAACTTCTTAAGATTGTGTAGTTGTCCTGTGTCTGCAAGCCCCACTGTAATAGGTATTTCAACCTGCCATCTGTAACACTGCTGCCCACATACAGGAAGGATGCCCTCCATACTGGAACGGTGAAGGGACAATGCCCACATGAGTAAGCAGTTTATAGTACTGGGTTACCATGACAATGGTTAACTGAATCACTACACAACAGGCTGCATGCAGTCAGCAACTGTTGCACACTGATTGGTGCAAAGCCCATCACCTGATCATGTGCATCACCTGCAAAAGCCATGCTGAAATCCATTCAAACCAACTCATACGCTGTACTGGAGAGGGAGAGAGACAGAGAGAGAGAGAAGAAAAAAAAATTTATAAAATGAAAGTCACACAGTGGGAAACAAATACCTACAAGCCACAACCGGGAAGACATCACACCCGTCCAAAGAATAAAAGGTATGTAAAACATAACTATATGTAATTTAATGTAGTATGGGGTATAGATTAATAGGATATATGATGCAGAATGTTTGATATGTGCCATCTGTAGTTGTCCCAGTAATGATGTCCTACTGAACAACTGCTCTGGACAATACTGGCTGTTCCTGTAAGCAGCAGGACATACCCGCCAGCTGTGCAGATCAGTAATGAATGACAAAGATGTTAGCCATAATATCTGTGTATGTTATGTTAGTGTGGACAATAGCTGGTGGTGGATTTACTGCCGTCATGATAGACACATGGGTGTCAGAGTACACCACTTGCAGAACAGTCATGTTAATGTGTAATGTAGCATGCACAAATGCCGTAGGTGTGTAATAGATATACTAGTAATCTCACACCATATTTACCACCCTAATGTTAGTCTGTGTTCACATGTGGCACCTGTCTGTGTTGCAGCAAGGCAGAACAGTGAAGCTGTGAATGAAAGACGGTTACAGAATGCAGACCAGATGTATGTATGCACTCCACATATCTGTGTGATACAGAATGTGACGTGTATGTTTACAGATACAGACACTCATATAGACATAGGTATATCAACAACGTACAACATATATCTACACATATATGTACATAGATGTATATTTATACACACACACATATATATATATATATATATATATATATATATATATATATATATATATATATACAGTGGCACTGACAATGGCATGCAGGTGAAATAGTCTGTAACAGGCCAGCAAAGATAAGCGTCCCCACAGGGAGCATGGCTACAAACACATAGCACAAAGCGTGGCACATGCACATAGCACAAAGCTTGGTACAATACAATATATGTCCCAATGGTAGGTAAGCAGCTGGCATAACAATTGCAGTCTGTAAACAGTTTGTTGTAGCTGATATGGTGGGGGAGACAAATATGTGTATTAAGAACTATGGTAACCCTGCTGTATGGGTGCCTCAGACCTGTTTCCATCCTTATGTCTTCCAGGAAACATGTTGCATAATCGTCTTCCCACGTACAGTGCTGCTGAAACAGGGATCATTATTGAAAACCTGGTACAGCTCTATGTACTGCTGTTTGGCTGGACAGGCCACAACCAGCAGGAGAGGACCACCCTGTGGAATGAGCTAGTCCACAGGGTCAATGATGTTGGACTGCATAACCGCAGCTATGAGCAGGACCGATATCATTGCACTGACCTGCTACATCTTGTACATCAGCGTGCAGCTGCCGTAAGGGGGGACCACTTTGCAACAGGGAGGAAACCTGCCCATCCACCCCTCACCCATGTGGAAGAGCTTCTCAGCAGCCTTGTGGCACCTGTCTGCCTGCAGCATCATCACCTGGCAGGGCACATCTTGGAGGTGGGTGCCAATGACACACCAGCTGAGGAGCGTGCAGGTAAGCCCCCAGGGCACATCGGTACCCCACTCATGTGTATGCATTTGTATCTGTACAGGTACATCATGCAAAACTGAGATGTCATATACATAGTCTGCTGCTGTGTAGTAGTAATAAACAGTTGTGTATAAGCTGTTATATTGTGTAATTCTACTGTTGATGTAATGCAATGCTGCACTCACCTTTTATGAATGCCACGGCTGTGGCCACTGACATCAGCTTTCTCACACTCCTATGTAGGTCCATCCAAGATACCACCATGGCAGCAGCCCATAGTCAGTGAGTATGGTTTGTGTTCATGCATGATGATAAACTGGGCATGTAATAGGTATGGGATATCCCCCATGTATACATCTAACACACCTACCCATACTGCATGCTGTACACATTCACATTTTGTTGCTGTGAAATGCACTGCATCACAGTAGAGACAATGCTGGGGTATCGGAAGAGTACAACAGACACATGCAAGATAACTAACATCCTGTCAATGTGCAATGTGTCCACAGGGATGTGACATGTGGCAGGACACACGGCCTACAGTAGGGACATGTGTGACTCAACACCACCATGGCTGCAGCTGCAAACAATCAGGTTAAGTAAACATTGCAGACGTAACCCTGACCCCACAGCACTTGTGACAGTAGTGTGTGCACTCCAAGGGATGTGCACATGAGTAGACCTTGCAACCATGCAGAGGTCTGGGACATGTGTAGGGCACCCCTCACAGCCATGGTAAGGGCCACTGGTTGTCAGTGTAATAGTCATGTACTGGTCATACATGCACTGCTGATGTTGTGATCTGTAACGCAGACATCAGGCATCCACAACTGATAGCTGTTCACATATCATCCCAAGTATGAGTTGCTACAACACATAGGGGCTGTGAGCATTGGAGCTGACATAACTGACACAGTACTACAGATGCAGCAATGGTTTCTACACCTGCGAGGTATGGTGCACAGTACAAGGCAAGATGCAGAACAGGTCCACAGTAACACTTTCAACATGGGTGCAATGTTAACATGGGGAAGGGCCATCACCTACCAACAAAGCCCATGCCTCATACACATGTATATTGCCACTAGCATGATGTCACTATAGTTGCACTGCATGCTATTGAGCTCCATATGTAATACAGAAGGCTAATGGGAGCACTGTGTGTACAAATGTTGTGCAACTCCACATGCAGGAGTGTGGGGTATCTGTGTGTGTGTGTGTGTGTGTGTGTGTGTGTGTGTGTGTGTGTGTGTGTGTGTGTGTGTGTGTGTGTGTGTGTGAGTGTGTGTGTGTGTGTGTGTGTGTGTGTGTGTGTGTGTGTGTGAGTGTGTGTCCATGTATGCACAGGTGATAGTGGGATTGACCACATTGTGGTACTTCCCCTTGGGATTGTGCTGTACATGGAGTGAGATATTGGACACCAGGACAACCTGTCAGGTATGTGAACACATGATAGCTGCTAGCATAACAAGGTCTGTTGCATGGAGCATGCATTGGGAGGTGCAGTACATACCTGGTATACACATCATATTGCCAGCAGTAGATAGGTAACCAACTACCCACATATGCAGCACTAAAAATGCAATGGGGAATTACCACAGCACATCAGTGAGTGCATCTAGGTAGTACTGTTGTCCGCATTATGGGTCGCTTGTGCAGCAGATGTGGCATAGACTGAGCAAGACTGTAGTATGAGGCTCTGGTGTGTGACATATGTAGTGAATGTAGCAGCCCAACCATATAGGGGCCTCATACACCATTACTGCCCATACACAGGATAATACATGGTGACAGCAGTGAGGCCATGTACAACCTACTCCACCCAAGTCAGGGAGGCGATGGAGTAACAGGTCAGGTGTGGTAACCACACATGTAGGCATGGAGAGAAATGATATGTTTATGGGCTGTAGTGATACGTGTATATTAGCAAGTACCATGCAGGATGGGGAACATATGTAACTGGCTGTGGGACTGTTTGTAAACTCAGGGAAAGTGACGTAGTAAGGTGGCTGTCAGTGTGAGTGTGTGTGAGTGTGTGCACTGTTATGCAATGCTGTACAGGTCTTAACATGTGTATTTGTTTCCTCCACAGGTGGTGAGGTGGGTCAGGGTCCCTCCTGCATGCAAACTGAGGTAGGTGTCCCTACAGACACCTATGATGATGAAGGTACAGGTGAGGCACATGTGGGGTTGTCAGAGGCCGACACTGTGCTAACATGTGTCATCACCCTCCTAGCCACCCCAAGCCCGCACACAGTTACAGTGCCCCTACAAACCCCATCACATGTGGCCATAGCAGAGGTACAGTTGGCATTTAGTGGTAATGACCAGGAAAGGGTGGTGTCCATGCCAACTGTGTCGGGTCACAGTCAGCACAGCCAGATGTCTGGAAGGCCACAACATCAGCAGATGTATCATGGTGCTCGTGGGAGGACTGCAGGTCATCATGCCCCTGGCAGAGGCACCACAACTCGTACCACCAGGAGCATGTTTCAGGCCATAATGGAGGCACGTATGGAAATGCATACCAGACAGGTCCTGAGGCTGCAGAGGTCTGCTTTCACAGTGGCAACCTCCATGAACTTGCTGGTGCCGTCCGTGAATATACTGAGGTCATGGGTAGATGGTGGGGTGAGATGGTTGGCCTCCTCAACAGTGGTATGCCTGTGCTAGAACATGTGGTGGGAGTGGTGCGATGGCCACGTGGACATAGGTCAGAGACACCAGCAGCTGGTGGTCAATGTGGATGTGCCAGGACACACAGCCACTCCCATAGTGGCAGTACCAGCCACTGCACACCAAAGGTGCTGCTGTCCACACCACACCACAGCAGGCCTCATGCACGTGGCCCTGGCCAGTCCCAGGTGGGACATGGTTCCAGTGGACAAATGTCATTATCAGGGGAGAGTAGCACCTCAAGGTCTGTATCTGCATGTGCCCATGGAACCCCTGGCAGGCACAGTCAGCATGTCCATGGCCGGAGGCAGTGAACTGCACACCCTGCCAGGTATGGTCTGCAGCTGTCCAACATTACCCATATAGGGCAGCTACATGGTGGAACTGTGTGCATGCATACCCACACACTATGCAACCACACCTAGGGTGAACCCATACCAACACACACCACATCACCACACCCCAATCAAGGAACCACACCCCTCACTCACACACACATGTTGACACATGTTTGGACCACCCTTGACCTCTTGCACACCTGCAACACACCCTGTGCATATGATGATACCTGTACCAAATCCCTGTCATCCATAACATCAATGCAGGGACAGGCTAACATGGTTCTGATGCACACGGTGACTGTAATGGAGTGCCGCAATATACTGCAGTGTAGAATGTAGTCAGGGGTAACGTGTACTGCATACATGTCAAGTAGTGCAGCCATGCAGCTAAGATGATGTTCACACACCCTTTGCATATGATGATACATGTGCTACATCCCTGTCATCCATAACATCGATGCAGGGACAGGCTAACATGGTTCTGATGCACACAGTGACTGTGATAGAGTGCTGCAATGTACTGCAGTGTAGAATGTAGTCAGGGGTAATGTGTACTGCATACATGTTAGGTAGTGTAGCAATGCAGCTAAGATGACTTTCACACACCCTGTGCATATGATGATACCTGTGCCACATCCCTCTTATCCATAACATCGATGCAGGGACAGGCTAACATGGTTCTGATGCACACGGTGACTGTGATAGCATGCCACTATGTACTGCAGTGTACAATGTAGTCTGGGGTAATGTTTACTGCATACATGCCAGGTAGTGTAGCCATGCAGCTATGATGCATCTCAGCTGTTGGTAATACCAATTGATATCCCCGTACTGTCATCCATTTGTGCTGTAGGCATACATGTGTCAGCAGAAGGCTGGTCCGCAGTAATATTCCACAAGACTATATCAGTGTGGTGACACCATGGCCGTGACATATGTGGTGTACAGTTGCACACATGCCCCAGATATGTATAACAGTTATTGGCCATGCAAACCTGAATGGTGGTCTGCTGGTACAGGTATAATCTGCACCCTTATGTCACATACACACACATCCTTACTTGGCGACACTGTGTCTAGACCCCAACCTGGGTATTTAGTGGTACTGAACTGTGTGGCTGTCATTGCACACACAACACCATCTGTAGGGTGAGGTGTATACCAGGTCACGTGCTACATGCAGACCATCCACAGATATGTACAATATGGTAATGGGGGATGTAATGTTTGTATATGGAGAATACATAGTGTGTCATACCATCATACACACATTGACTGACACAGAACAGTTAGACACACATCTTAGAGACCTGGTTGTATAGTTGCTAGCTAACTAGTCCATGTGTCCAATGTGTTGCAGGTAGGCTGCACACAGCACATGTATAACTGGGCTGTATCCTGTTATCCGTCACCTGTATGGGTGATGGTGACATTGGCCACCTGAGAATGGTATGTGGGCATTATACCAGGTGTTCCATGGTGTAAAGACAGAGTACACAGCACCCACATCCCCCACTGGATATTGTACACACTAGAACCCATTTTGATACTCTGACATACCCACTATCACACATTGGCCATGATGCATAAACAACCTATTGCATATCACAACAGTGGTACCACAGGGATATGCATGTGATGGACACGCCACAGGCATAGTAGGGTGTTGCACTGTGTTGCCACACCTATAGGCGATAACAACAATATCCATACTACTGTGTGGCAATGTGTATCGTAACAGGAGTATGTGGACTCGGACTGGTGTACCCTACAGATATGCACACATGCACACATACACAAACGTGGCAGACCTCAATGGGATTCCAATGCCTACCGACCCATTGGTGCAACACTGTTGTGCTGTTACTGCAAGGCACATGTAGCTCTTAGGGAGAGGCACATGTAGCTCTTAGGGAGAAGAGTGTAACAGGATACATGTTACATTAATGGGGTTGAGAGGCACCACACACTATATAAGTTGTACAAATAGGTATCCCCCCAGCCAAACACATTTGCCCTGCAATACACTACCAAGTTTTGGAGATTCCATAACCAGGGCCAGTGACAAAATGGGCACACAATGTTATCTGTACTACATCCTGCCTGTATGCTGTCAGGCTGGTATTGGTATCATGTCATGCAGTACAGCCTGGCTCCCATGGGGAATGTATTATGTGGAAGCCATCAACATTACCAGGCATCAGATACACAGACACAGATATGCAGATACAGGCATACATATTTATAAATATATATATATATATATATATATATATATATATATATATATATATGTATATATATATATATATATATATATATATATATATATATACATGTAACTACACATACACATGCAGTTATATGTACAGTAAGATACATACGTGGTAGGTGCACACAATATGGAACAGCCACTATGCCTACAGTAGACCCCTGAATGACTGGACACTGTATGTGCCACCCATACAAATGACAATCATTGCCTGTAACATATACCCACAGAGAGGTCATAGGTAAAACAACCCCCACAGATTTGCAGACATGGAAACTTTCATCGTGTACTATTACCATTCTACAGGCCATGCCATATAGCTGTTCAGACACTGACAACTATATCAACGGAGTGATGCTACAGTGGACCAGTTACAGTCATACAGTAGGCTGGAAAGCTTCACAGCTGTTGCTGTCCAGGCCAAGTCATTCACATTGTACAATAGGAAAGACACACTGGGCTACAGGATACCTAACAATCAACAGTATGTACTCCAAGTGTGCAGTTCAGCAGCCTCTGTCTACACACTGTACAAGCACAGTAGGTGGTATAGATGTCATAAGACCACATGGGTTGTAACTGCTACATAACATGGCATAACTGACACCATCATGAGCACACCAACACACAGAACAGTTTGTATGGCAAGGGGCAGTAGTCCTGCAGTACCCAGATCCATGTCAGTAATGTGTATATAGGTGAAGTATATGGTACTGTACATCCAGATACCTTAATGCAGCTCAGCCCTGATACCCCCACATTTTGTAGCAGCCTACGTCATTTCTGGTGCTCCCCCCTGGACTTAATAATACAGGGCCATGTACCACTGTTAGATAAACTGGGCTCTGCAGTGCATGAGGGCACTCATGTAATGTGTAGGTGGCGCCCACACATATATGGCCCCAGCCCCACCATATATGTGGGGGTTACAATGGCAGTGGACTGATGGCAGACATAGCAGTGTGTTATACTCCCAGCCCACTATAGATCAACTACCGACATCATGACATAAGTGCAAAGCTTGGTATGTAGGTGATGGACAGAGGCTGGAATATAGGCACATATGTGGACAACTGTTGCCATACACTACGCAAGATACAGGTGTTACAGTGTAGTCTGTAACATACCCTTAGTCAGGGAATTGATGGTAGAGACAGTCGTGGATGTAGCCATGTACTGGTAACATGCAACACACACACTGCCAGTGTATTATCTGACACAAGACTTGTGTGGTGGACAGACAAGACATGAAAGGCACAGCTCCGGCCGGCATGAGGGTAGGCCCACAGTTGTGTGCTATGCAGACAGACTGCATTCCATGGCAAACTAGTATGTACTCCCACACCCAGTAACACCAGTACTGTACAAAGCATAACACAACTGTACTTGCAGTCTGTCTGCACTTCCTGATCCTCCTACAAATATGTGGCTGCCCTGAGTGTGCTGGTTCTCCTGTATGGGGTATTGCTACATGCTGTCGGTAGCACTGCTGCCCACACACAGGACAGATGCCCATCACACAGGAGATGTAATGGGGCCACGCACATATGATGTGGTAATCTATAGTGGGTGGTTGCCATGGCATTGTTAATTTGGTGTAGTACACATGTGTAATCATATATCTGGCTTTCTGGATATGTATATGTACATATATTCCCACCATATGTTCTGGACATGAAGTGTAGGCCAACCCCAGCCCGTATGTTCCCAATGGTGTAGTTGTAGGGGATGTCAGGTATGTATAGAAGGTATACTAATAGACTATTGCTACTGTCATTGGGATTTTCTTCACAGACATGGAGTGTGTGGGAGGTCACATCTGCTCATAACATGTGTGCCATTGGTTAATGAACGACATCCAAAGGACATCAGTGTACAGTACTGCTGCTAACACATAAAGCCGCTGTGGACTGCAGCAGAAATATTGGCCAATATATGTGGAGGGTCTGACACATTCTGTACAGTTCAGAGGTATACACATAAGCCCTTAGTGCTACACATGTGTACCATGCCTGACAATATGGATGTGGATGGCCATGTAGATGGGTATAACACATAACGGCTGGTATATGATGTCCGCCATAGGTCATGCATTCACACAGCCCTGCCTGGCATGTAACAGTATGACCGCTGGTACAGGGGTGCCATGGCCACACACTACATTTGCACTGCATCTCACTGCCCTGTCTGACATACACTACTGTTAGGGGAGGTCCGGCAGCAGGACATCTGGCTAGTATCTGCACATGACATCCCACTGGGTAGGTACACTCTGCTGCTAGGCATGTCACAATGCACTGTGCAGGCTGCAAGCAGACTGGCTCAAAACTAGCCTACACCTCCCAAGAGGGAATGCACATGTACCTGCATATAAAGCAGGCTCAACAGGCATGTCATAGCACAGGGTAAGATACACCTGTGTGACAATGCATATCCACAACCAATGTGAACACAGCCACATATGGTTAGCTAGCATGGTTTTACAGTATATGGACTATGTGTTCAACACCATCCTCATATGTGCCACTCACAGACTGACCCTACATATACTTGCCTGCTACACAGTTTGGTCTGGTGGCTGTCTGTGATATGGGACATGTGTGTTTATGGCCCTACAAACATGTACACCACTACAGTACCATACAGTGAGGCAGCATGTAACATCTGCTAGTAGGGGAACTAGAACAATGTCATCTACCACAGTCTGTACACAGGCTAAGGTACATATCAACACTACACACACTGTCAATATTCACCATAGGTAAACAGGCCTCAGTACTGTACGAACATCCACAGAATGTGCAGGTAATGTCATGTAATGTAACCCTTACTGTACATAACATGTGAAGCAGTCAGATATATCAGTGGCTTGTTCTCAGATATGATGTCACAAAGTATGGTGTACAGCACATATGCACCACATCATGCATGACATATGTACAAAGGTTGACAGAGGTGTGGCTGGAAGCACATACAAAGGGCCAATATCGACATGTTGCTGTGATAACCACATACATTTACTGTTGTTACAGGATTGCTGCAATATATGTCCTTTGAGGGATATGATGCCTGTGACTACCACAGCTTTCTCCATCTACTGACTGCAAACCTCACACTACCTTCAGCAGTTGACAGATAGATGCTCCGTGGGTGACCCATGCAACCACAGACACAACACTGCCCAGGCTGCAGGTGACACTGCAGATGGAGATTCCCCATCAACATGGAACTGACATGGCAGGTATTGAGACATGTACAACAGCCACATCCACACAAACACTGTGAAAGCAACATTACTCCAAATTCAGTATAGCAGCACTTACAGTCTGTAGTCAGGTCATGCACATCCACCTCCTGTTTGTTGCACTGTTCCACAGTGTATGTTGTTAGAGGTACACCTCAATCCATCTGAGATGCTGTTTGGCACATGACAGACCTAGTTCCTACTCACAGTTGGTGAAAAGAGCCAACACCACCATGATGTTCCTAGGTATTGGAGTGTGTTTCCATACAATTGGCTATGGGAATGTTACCACAGCTGTTTCACATGCAATCAGCTAGGGGAGAGCTGCAATTCATGCAGAGGCCATCAGCTGACCATGAGCATTACTTACATTACACATGCTGCTACCTAAGCAAAGCAGGTGTACGCCTCCACTTCCACCTGAGGGGGGGTGGGGGACTCAGACAGAGGCAAATATGTGTCAGGGAGGGGTGGAAGGGGAAAATTGAAGCATGTTTGTGTCACACACCTAGCAGCACAGGGTATCAAACCCCTGACAACTATGTAACACTAGCACAGTTCGGTGCAACTATTGGATGTGCCACATGGGTTACCTGTTGTGGAGCACTCAGAACATATATGTGATGGTGAGTGACATCTGCAGCAGGGATACAGTAGCTGTATGGTAGGTGACATACATGTGCCTGTTGGCATGAACAGCTGCCAGCGTCAACACTGCCATATCCCCAGAAGGACACACAAACACATTGACACACATGGCAGGGCCCAGTATACAACTCATTAGTTGTGGGATTGCCACATCACATCAATGTGCAGGTATCCCATGCACCACACAGGTCATACGGTGGCTGTATGGGCGAAGGGTATGGGAATGTGTCTGACATCAGACAGCATGCTGCAGTATGCCCATGGGGGTTGAAGGGAGTGTGGATGTGAACATCTGCAGCATGCAACATACACACAAACACACAGGGTGCTACTACTGACATGCATGGGTGCATGTCTGCACAGGTGTGTGGTGTTCGACTGTGCCAGACGGCTGTCCATGGCTAAGCGATGGGTGTACCTTGGCATCAGGCCACATGATGATGATTTGCATTGTGGCTCAGGGATGTAGTGTCTGCATTTGCCCACACAGGTGGGTATTGTATCCCCCATCTGGTCACCTGGGTGACTACTGTGTATGGACAATGCTGTGCATCACTTGCCATGTCTGTGTTCATTCATCCATGACATGGACGGCATCTGGGATGTGCACACCTCCCACATTCATGTGCAGTGATGTGGAACTGTACCTGGGGTTTCTGGCCCATGTTGTGAACACAGATTATCATCAGATGTGCCAGTTCTGGCCACCTGTGGCAGGAGCTGGTAATGGTCAGCAGCTTTACCCTGCACCTACATGGAGTCCATGCTATCAGCATTCTTTGGATTCAGTGGCATCTGTCCATACAAGCATGTTGTCAGGCATGGTATGTCCGTTGTGGATCACATGTGATAGCACCATAGGTGGTGCAGTTGTCCATTGGGGAACATGGGGGAGGTGCACTGTCTGCACATATGTGCATATCGGACAGATGGACTGGGTGTCATGCCCTCTGTGGCCCACCGCTGTCACTCCATAGTTACTATCAGTGGCCAATATGCAGTGTACTACCCACATATTGGCTGTTACCTAGGCATGTGTGTGCATGTATGACACATGGGGTGAGATTGTGCTCTGGGTAATACTGGGGGTGCTAACTGTGATTATCTGGCCTTGATGTCACATGTCTTGGTATGGCTCTGCACCCTGGCCTCTCAGCCATATCACATGTGTTATCCCAGTCAAGTGGACATTGTGATATATAGTATGGCCACCATATAAGAAATATGCAAAACCCACTCCACATTGGCCACAGGTGTCACACCCACCTGTACACAGGATACGGCTTACAAACACACACATGCACACCTGTCATATTTGGGAGTGAAACCCCTACATAATTAGTGTATTACACTACAGCACTATGCAGTTATAGTACATGCCACAGATATTACTGGAGTAGTTCTTTCCCAGAAGTGTATTTCACACTGACTGACATCAGCAGGATTGCCAAAGTAGTGCATTTGAAATAACTACAAAAGATTAGCCTAAAATGCATTGCTCCCTACACAGACAGTGACACACACAATACATCCGGAACTACCATGTGTGGGGATGGAACACAATCACGCTTCTAATTCACAATACAGCAGTATGCAGTTACAGGACATGCTACAGTGATTACTGGTCTACAACCTTCCCAGGGGTGTATTTCTAGGTGCATGACATTGGCAACCTTGCCAAAGGTGGGTATGTGAAATGTGAGGGGTGTGAGTACCCTAAAAGCATTGCTCTCTACACAGTCAGACATGCATGCATACACACACAGTTAGCAGGTCGGGTTAGAATTCCCAACTAACTCCTTAATCACACTCTGGCCATACGATGTTACAGGACATGCTATGGAGATTACTGGGCTGCAACCGTCCCAGAGGTGCATTTCAAGGTACATGACATCAGCAGCCTTGCCAAAGGTGGGTATTTGACTTGTAAGGGGTGTAAGTAGCCTAAAAAGAATTGCTCTCTACACAGTCATACATGCACACAAACATAGACACACACTCACACACGCAGTTGCCAGGTTTGGGTTTGGAACTCCAACCTAGTTTATCACACTACAGCAGTACACATTTATGGGATGCGCTACAGAGTTTACAGGGCTACAGCCTTCCCAGGGGTGTATTTCTAGGTGGGTGACATCAGCAGCCTTGCCAAAGGTGGGTTTTTGACTTGTAAGGGGTGTGAGTAGCCTAAAAAGCATTATTCTCTACACAGTCAGTGACAGACAGACATGCACACATACACACAGTTGCCACATCTGGGGTATGATCTCATTGCTAACTAGAGTATCACACTACAGGAGTACGCAGTTACAGCATGCGCTACAGAGATTACTGGGCTACAGCTTTCCCAGGGGAGTATTTCTATGTGGGTGACATCAGCAGCCTTGACAAAGTTGGGTATGTGAAATGTAAGGGGTGTGGGTACCCTAAAAGCATTGCTCTCTACACAGTCAGACATGCACGCATATACACACACAGTCAGCAGCTAGAACTTCCAACTAACTCCTTAATCACACTATGGCCATACGATGTTATGGGACATGCTATTGAGATTACTGGGCTATGATCGTCCCAGAGCTGTATTTCAAGTTGCATAACATCAGCAGCCTTGCCAAAGGTGGGTCTTTGACTTGTAAGGGGTGTGAGTAGCCTAAAAAGCATTGTTTTCTACACAGTCAGTGACAGACAGACACACACACATATGCACACACAGTCTCACACACGCACAGTTGCCACATCTGGGGTTTGACCTCCTAACTAACTACATTATCACACTACAGCAGTATGCAGTTACAGCATGCACTACAGAGATTATTGGGCTGCAGCTTTCCCAGGGGAGTATTTCTAAGTAGGTGATGCCAGCAGCCTTGCCAAAGTTGGGTATGTGAAATGTAAGGGGTGTGAGTACCCTAAAAGCATTGCTCTCTACACAGTAAGACATGCACACATACATACAGTCGGCAGGTCAGGTGCTAGAACTCTCAACTAACTCCTTAATCACACTATGGCCATACGATGTTACAGGTCGTGCTACAGAGATTACTGCACTACGACCATCCCGGAGGTGTATTTCAAGTTGCATAACATCAGCAGCCTTGCCAAAGGTGGGTCTTTGACTTGTAAGGGGTGTGAGCAGCCTAAAAAGAATTGCACTCTACACAGTCAGTGACAGACAGACATGCACACACAGTCTCACACATGCACAGTTGCCACATCTGGAGTTTGACCTCTTACCTAACTACATTATCACACTACAGCAGTACGTAGTTACAGCATGCGCTACGGAGATTACTGGGCTACAGCTTTCCCAGGGGAGTATTTCCAAAGTTGGGTATGTGAACAGTAAGGGGTGTGAGTAGCCTAAAAGGCATTGTTCTCTACAAAGTCAGTGAGAGACAGACACACACACGAACAGTGACACACACTCACACACACACATAGTTGCCATGTCTGGGGTTAGCACTCCTACCTAACTAGTCTATCACACTACAGCAGTATGCAGTTATTGGAAACGCCACAGAGATTACTGGCTTACAAATCTCCCAAAGGTGTATTTCACATTGGATAACCTCAGCAGGCTTGTCAGGGTACTGCTATGGGGGTGGCCAGTGTGTGCAAGGCCCATACACCATTCATGTAGGGGTGACATGCTACAGGCGGCCACACGTGGGGTCATATGTCACAGATGCATGTATAGGGCAACTAGCTGACTACGTCCTTGTACAGCCATGTGGAGCAGCTGACACGTGGACCACATAGTCTGTGGTGCTAACAGGTACTGCTCGCTAGCAACTGCAGTGTGTGACATCTGCACCTGATGTGTTTGGAGCCCTTTGGCTGTGTACTGGGTGGGACAGGCATGGATGGCTCCTTGCCATGGTCACCATCTTCCACACACTATATCCATCTACCTTTGGCTTATTATGGTGTGTTATTCTTACCTATATATCTGTATTCCTATCCACTGTGTGTGCAAGGCATGTGTGGTGCATACTGACATGTGTCTGCAGTAACAATTACAATCTCTGGATGCGTCTGGTCCATTGGTGTTTGCATACATGGCCTTCATGTGTTTATGTATGTATGTGAGCATGCCCAGTATGACCTTACAGTATGTTGATGACTAACATTGCCTTCATTTCTCTAAGTGTGTGAGCTTGCCCAGTAAGGCCATCTGTTTTGCATGTTTGGAGCATGTCCAGTGGTTTGCACTGCACAGCTGACACCTTTGTGTTGTACACAGACGGGTAGCATGCTGTGTCTGCAGGGTATCCACCGATCATTTGCATTGACTGTTGCAACATGTCTGCATAGCGGGAGGGTACACCTGATTATTTCTATGTTTCTACACAGGATTGGGGGGGCACACCTGACTGTTACTATATTTCTATGTGGGGTTGGGGGGCACACCTGATAGTTGTACACATTTGCTAGGACTGTACTGGTATGTCCTGTAGTCCATTTCAGTCAGTAGTCTTACCTATTGTGCTGGCTAAGCCAAACCAGAGTACTAGCATTCTTATCTTTTGATTGCATACACATTACTTTCTGACTTCCTAGCCATCGCAACTGACATCCCACTACCTGGTCTGCTATAGTCTGCCTGTGTAGGCCTGGGTGGGGGTTACCCATACCCCTCATTCAGAAGCCATAGTACGGCATTTGTTTATGTTTGTCTACACCTGTCCTGCTGGCTGTGACTGTTGTTGGGTATGTGACCCCCCCTTGTGACTGGCATGTGTGAGTCCCTTATCTTGTGGGTGTCCCAGTGTTGCGGGTGGTGCTGCAGGGCTGCCTATGTCAGATGCATGTAGTACACTGCCTACTTATGGTTAGGCACAGGTAGTGTAATGTATGGCACCCCTTTTACTGTATGTGAGAGTTAGAGAGAGGTGCTATTCCCCTGGGTCCCTCCCACGTCAGTGTATGTGCTATGCATTGCCTCTTTGCCAGGGCCAGGGCATACTGGGCATGCCTCCTTCTGCCTACTGGGGAAGGCTCAGGTTGTTCCTCCTCCGAGTCACTCTGTGCTTGTGCAGGCTTTGGCATTGGTGGGGGGCTATGTGGCCCTGCCCCTTGCTGCTCCTGCTACAGCTGTTTCCGCAGGATCATACTGTGTAGCATGGCACATACAAGGATGATTTGGGTACATGTAGTTGTTCAGTACTGCAAGGCTCCACTGGATGTGTCCAGGCACCAGAACTGTGACTTGAGCATCCCAAACACATACTCTATTATGATTCTTGTTTGTGCATGTGACTCATTATGCAGTTCTTGTTCGGGTGTGTGTTTCTGATGGGTGTCATCAGCCACGGCTCCAGTGCATATCCAGCATCCCCCACTAGGTGACCGTGTGGGATGTCCCCATTGTCAAATTTCTGGTACAGCTACGTCAGATGCCAGATGTGGGAATTGTGATAACTTTTAGGGCAGCCAGCACATGCATTCAGTATTATGCCCTGGGCATCACACATGATCTGGCAGTTGATGGAGGGGAAGCCCTTGCGGTTGATGTAGACCCTACCCTGCTCACTGGGTGGTGCTTTGATGCATATGTGCGTGCAGTCTATTACACCCACTACCTCAGGGTATTCTGCTATTTGCTGGAAGAGACGCATACTGCTAGCTAACGCCTCATGGGTGAGGGGGAAATATATGTGCTCACCGACATGTGCTGCCATGGCATCCAGGAACTGGTGGAGTACCCTGGATGCTGATGCCTGTGAGATTCCCATCCCCATCATATCCCCAGTTGGCCTTTGGAAGGTACCTGTAGCTAGCATTCTTAGGCCTACACATACATTTGTTTCTACTGGGATGGGTTCCCCCTCTGTTAGTTCTGTGTGTCAGGCGTGGCTGGTACAGCTCAACAATCTGTTGTAGGAGGTCCCTGTCCACCCTGTAGCTCTCTACTATCTCCAGCTCATGTAGCCCTTAGTAGGTTACCCTGGGTCTGTACACTCTTTTCTGTTTCCTCACTGTGGGTTGGTCGGCAGCATTCTCATCCTCACCACCCTCAGCCTCTTCCACAAGTTGTATGATAGCTATCGCAGCCCCTAACAGTTTGCTGTTGTGAGTTTTATAGGTTCCCTGCTTGTTTACACTGGTGGTGTAGGGTGCGGGAAAAAACAGAGGGGTAGGTGTTTGCATAGTTTATAGTGGCATTCTAGGCTGGGCTGGTCTGCTGCCTGTGTAATTGGCTGGTTCTGATACGTTGCACCTGGCAGAGAACCTAGTACCCATTGATTAACTTCCTACTGATGCTTTCCCTTCCCATTGCCCTTCTGTTTCATCCCAGGGGCGTGCCGTGCAATCAGTGTACTCCAATGTGCACACTGCTGCTATTTCCTGGGTTCACTTCCTTTATCTTCCTGTAGATCCCGTTGCGTGGCATGCATACCCGCTTACACTTTGTCATACGTGCTGGGCAGGTTTAGACACACACCCTGGCTTTGCTGTGCTAAGCTGGATGCAACCCAAGCCGCAGGACTCCAAACCACTGACAGTATGCCTGACACTCCCACACTTGATGTCACCTACCTCCTAGTCTTGCACTCAGCTCTTCATACTCATACACTGTTGGGACCTGCCTCACATGCTAGGGAAAACCAGAATTCACTATCCTTCCCCTCATTTGCATAGACTTGCCTGCTAATGCATAGTTACATTTGTCACACTGTGCCTCCCCCCTTAGCAACCACTACTCACTGGCCAGGTTGTCTTTTGCCTGCCACTGACTTGCATGACGGAATACTGATTTTAGTTAGACTGCTTTTTTTAGGTTTATTTTCTTATTTCCCAACCAATCCCATTTGCGAGCCACTGCCCCATGCTTCAGTGGCTGTGATTGGCGGACATATTATAAAAGTCATATTTTGTACATTTGGCATTGTTTGCAATGCCAATTGCCTTCTACTTGGCCATTGGCATGCTTCCACAATGATATGCAACCTTTATTTGGAGCTGTCAAAGCTCCATTTTGGAGTTTGCAGTACCGTACTCGGTTACTAACTGAGTACATTTCTGCATATTACACTAGTCCTGCATGCCCTGAGTCCTGCTTCCTGGATGGCAGATTTACCTCATTTGCATGGTTTTCACCTGCAAATGGGGTGATTTGCATATGGGGCTGGGAACGTGCAGCACTAGTGCTAGAGCACTTGCACATATTAAACGAGCACATACGTGGATCGCTTGGCCGCCATACTGGCAAAATTTCCTCTTACACTAATCATGCACACCATGTGAGCTTTTGAGAATCCAGGGGAATGTCATGCACGTTGAGTTAGGGCAGACACCATTTTTACTATGTTCACCATCGTGGCCACAAGCCAAAGGCAGTGGAGGAAGGCAGCTGTGACAGGGTCAAGGTTTGTGTTGAAATAAGCAACACGTCTAAAACCATCATTTTTTGATGTTGTGCCAGTAGTCCTAGTGCTACTTAATTTTTTCACAACAGAATAAGAAAATTTTCTTCAAATAATCAGGCAATCCTAGAAGAGCAGCACTAGAAAGTAAAGTATTTAACTGGACAAAAGCTTGTTCATGGCAGGGGTTTAGGAGGATCTTTCTTTAACAGTTCTAACAATGGGTTTACTACTTTTGCATGATTAGAAATACACTGTTAGCAATAATCTTCCAATCCCAGAAAAGCTCACAGCTGTTTTAATGCTGTAGGGCATGGTACAATTTGAATAGCAGTAATGCACAAACGTAAAAATTGCCAAGAGCCTTCTGAGTTAAGATGTTCTCAGTATTGTACTTGTGGTTTTCACAACTGCAATTTTGCCTTGTTAACCTTAAATCCCAATTCCTCTAGTTTTGTTAAAAGAAAAAAACATATCTTGTTTACAGCTAAGGTGGGAATCAGAAGCTAAAAGCAAATCCTGTACATACTGTATTAACACGGACCCACACAGGAACTGAATTTTATCTATTTTTTTTATTATTTTTCTGGAGAAAAGAATATATGATTCTATATATCCTTGCGGTAATGTTGTCCAAATATACTGTTGTCTTTTTTATGCAAAGGCAAAAAATACTGCCTGTCTGGATGTATAGACATAGAAAAGAAGGCTGAGGAATTATCTGTCAAGGAAAAGGTGGACATTGTCAATGGGATAGAACTCAGTATTGTAGAAAGGTTGGGCATTACAGGAAAAGTTTTTAACTGAGCTTCTAGTCAGGACAATTATTCCTTGCTGTACTAATATAGAAATGGCTCGCTTGATTCCTTTTTCTGCTTCTGTAGATAAGGGATACTGAAATATTATGTGTAAGTGCTCATAAGGTTTAAAACTACATTTATGGGTTCAAGCACTTTTATGTGCCCTACCTCATTATCATGGGTAGTCCAGAGCTGTGGAGAAATGGCTTCCAGTCCCTCAAAATCAGCTGTGTTAGAGGTTTGTTCTGATGTTAACACTGTAAAAAGTGTATCTTTATCCACACAAACATCAGGCAAATATTGGCCCAAAGGGGAAGGTTCATTCAGAATATCAAGGAAAACTCCATCTGGAGTGCAAGATATAGTACATCATAATTTACATAATAAATCTCCACTTAAAAGATTGAAAGGGCAGTGTTTCCTACTATAAATGTATGTTGCTCTTTTAATGGCCCTATTTGTATAGGAATAGGTTTTGTCTCTGGATAATCCAAAGAAACCCCAGAGACTCCCACACCCTGAACTGTCTTCGTAGATAGTGGGAGATGTCCTGCATTTGATGAGGTGATCATAAATCGAGTTGCTCATGTGTCAACAAGGAATGTAAGAATAGAATTACATACTGTAACATCAACAAATGATCCTTCTTGGTTCACTGGTACCAAATGAAATAGGGTCTATATTAAATAAGCAAATGCTTAAAAAAGTGAACACTTATTCATCGACCCTAGTTCAGCGAACGCTGAAAATGCCGAACACTCGGAACAGCATTTTTTTTCCCAGGGAAAAAAAATCACAGTTCCACAAAAAAAAAAACAACCTTAAAACAGTATTTAATGCCCCCCACACCCCCCTACTTAAATATACCAACTCCGAGACCACACCACAGTGGAGGAAACGGCAAACTCCCAAAACTGGCCCAGCTATTTTTTTCCCTGAGAAAAAAATTGCTTTTCCGGGTGTTCAGGATTTTTGGCATTCGCTGAAACAGGGTCGATGAATCAGTATTTGCTTTTTAGGAGTTCACTGATTCAGTATAGATCCATGAAATAGCTATGTCTCCTGTTCGTGGCTGTCCTAATGATCTTGTTGCCACACTGATGGCTGTCAAGTGATATTCTAAGTAGGAAGATGTCTTTCTGCTTGCTGTGGTGTTTGGATATGTGATGGAATGGTTGGCTGAAAAGACACATCTGTTTGTTAAGAGAAAGGGCATTTGTTGTGCTAATGTCTGCTCTGACCACAATTAAAACAGGAGCTTATATGTTGTCCATGCTGCTACTGTTTTTCTGGTGAAGTTGGAGGGTAAAAATTTGCTGGTATTGTCCTGGGGCTTGTGGAGAGAATCTAAATCTACCTTTGCCCCCGTAACTCCTCTTCTCCCACCCCTGACCCGATGAATGTGTTGAATTTTTGGTACTGGATATCTACCATTTTCTTTCGCTGTTCCTTTTCTTTTCTAATTAGATTGTCTGCCACATATTGCATTTTATTAACAATTTCATAAATACCTAGGTTGGGCCAGTTTAAACAAATGTTCTTAATTTGTGCTTGCATTGATTTTAAGAAGACTTCTACAAAGGCTGTTAACAGTTCACTGGTTGCTGGTTCTTCTGTAGGTTCTGGGTGTCCAGAAAAGGTTTTGAACATATCTATCATGCACTTGAGATATTTGTCAATAGATTCATTCTTTTTCTGTAGAATTGCCTTAATTCTTGCCCAATTAGGTATTGGCGGGCATGCTGCAGTAATTACTTTCAGCAAAATATCTCTGGCAGTTAAAAACCTGTCATCTGTATGTTTCAGAATATGATCTCATCTCTCTGATTTTTCCTCATGTTTTTTAAATATCTGGGGATGTGGAAGCTTTCAAAATTGTTTGTAAATCTTCAATATTAGGGTTTTGTAACTGCAAGTGACTTTTAAAATTTTAGCATATTTAGCTGATTGTGTTCAAGTAGGAGGTAAAGAATCTTCAATAGTTTGAAAGTCCACTGAAGTCCATGTGTGGAATACTTTTATAGAAAGCTCAGCAGCACCATATCAAGCCACAGCAGGATTAGGCACCTCCATCAAAGGATGAATTTGAGTATCAGATGGCATATTGGTGGTGAGGGTGTCAGTATCAGAGGATGACTCAGACTCTGATGCATTCTCAAAACTTTGTTTAGGAGGTGAAGTCCACCATATTCTTCTCAATCAATCACCATTGGAAACTGTGCAACTAACTTTTTAAACTTTTTTAATGTAGATTTTGAAGGGGTGCTTTTATTACTAAACCATTTTAACTTATCATTGTGCTTTGTCCAAGATACATGTTTGAGTTTTGATATAACTGTCGACCTTTATTTGCTATTCTCATTAACATTTTATCTGAATGTGAATCAGCATTATGCTGTCAGTGCTGCCAACATCTAGTGTTGTAAAATAATCCTTAGGGTTGGGCAAAAGTGCTGGAGGTAACTTGTGAATTATCAGGGGAAATAGTAAGGGGGCTGCTTGCAAATTGTTCCTCTACCTGCCCCCTCGGAGAGGAGAAGAAACAAAATGGCATAAGGTGTAGGGCATGGCTGAAGGAATCAGAGACCAGTTGTAATCAGAGCAGTCCGGTTGAGTAACCTTTAATTTAATTTTTCTAACTGCTTTAAAGTATAGAAACTCCATATGTCATGATATTTATTTTTTACACATTTTTTATGTATTTACTGCCCTATTAGCTGCCTGCAGCTGTGTTTTTATTTTAGGTGAATTATGTTTCAGATTTCTAACTACAGCTGAATTTTCCTTATTTTTAGGCTGTTTGTTTGTGACTGCCATTAAAAGCTGACCAACAGAAGGAAGGTATTTTGTTTCCTTTTTGTTTCAGTTTATTTTTAAGATTCTCTAAAATAACATTGTCAAAAGTTTCGCACTCAGGGAAATGCAGTGCATAATATTTCTTTCATCATGCATACGACCTTTATTTGAAATTAAAGATATGACACTTCCAGTTGGTCAGCTTTTAATGACAGTCACAATGAGCCTAAAAATAAGGAAAATTCAGCTGTAGTTAGAAATCTGAAAGCAAGACATTCTGTATAAATACTAAATAGAATATTTCAATGTAATGTTACCATCTTGCTAGCCAGAATTGTCAAAATACTACCTTCTCCTCAATTCAACCCTGTATAACAGGAAAGCATGTATGTTACTATTATGAACAGTTCTAACATCCAAACCATTTACTCTATTGTGTAATATTAGATGTCATTAGCACAGAGAATAATAATATTGAATTATATTCTAACCACAATTATTAGACCAACAGCCATGGCTGTGAAACATTCTTAAGAAAACACTTTGTCAGCCATCTGATACAATTTTCCAACACTTAAAACTTATGGCCAGTAGTAAGGCAACAGTGGACCAAATACATAGATTCCCTATATAAAATCATCTTGGGATACACCACTGATGAAATTCCTAACAGCTAAAAGCATACATCATCTCTAGTTGGCAATATAAATTTGATGGCCTAACAAATTTTCACAATAACCCAATCCTGTAAAGGTTTGATCCTATTACATTCCCACACCACAGGGACATTAATTGACTTTGCTTGCAGTACATCTCCAAAAGGCCACCTTTTCAGCTCTATCTATACTCTTATGTCTGTCTGCGGTAAAATGCAAACAATATAATAAATGAAAATAGCATTAGCATTAGAACTTTATTTTTAGTATACCACTTAAGCATAACACTCTACTCAGTTTCTGAGAGGTGGTAATATAGTAATTCATTCCATTTTTGACAAACTTGCATACATGGATCCTGCTCCAATTTTAGAACCATTTTCTAAATTGATTTACCATATCTAATGTTATTCTCTTTCCCAACAGACCTGAATCTCACCTTCACTGTACCATATCAATCCACTGACCTCTTACTGCAATTTTTTTCTTTCCCAGCCAGGAGCCATTGGAGATATTGTTATCATGGTATGTCAGGTCCTTTTTTATTCTTCATTTGTAGAACCTGTAATGAGTAAATAGTAAGACTTTGTTATTACAAGTATCATTGATGTAAATTAAGTTCTTCCTAATCCAAACTTTCTACACTATGTTATTGACCAATCATGACTTTTTATTAGCCCAATTAGCCCAAATCTTAGAGTCCAACCATACTGATATCAAACATCATATCAGGGTTGTTAAAAATAGTTTTCTCCTCAAGCCAATATTCCACACCCCCCTCCAAATCCCATGTTTTACAATCTGACTGAACTTATGATCAGCTGTTTCAACTATTAACTCCAGTTCAAACTCAAACCAGACTGGTCTAGCATATCTCCTCACCCTAAAATATTGTCTACCAGTAGAAGACCCTCCATATGCCCACACACTGGGATAACCCAACCCACCTTAATTCAACCATCTATATAATTTCCTCCTATTTAAACTGAGCCTGCTGCCTTGCCATAAATACTGAAAAAAGTTTTCTTTGAACTGTTACTATGGCATATGTAGATTCATAGATTGTTAGTAGGCTAATGACCTGGGAGGCCTTTCTAAGCCTAGCCAAGTTTTCCCAAAGGAATAATGATGTCCTGTATCCAAATAGGAAAGTGAGGGCCAGGCACTTATAATCTACCTCTGTTCATAAGGGACCTGGGTGCCAGGCCTGGTCTAGGTTGTGCTTAAACTGGGTAATAGACAAACTCAGCTTCACATGGATGGGAAGCCTGTTCCATAGGAAGGACAGTCTCTGGGACACATATATTTCTCTCCAGCATGTTCTATTTAAGTCACACACAAAATGCAGGTCCCTAAACTTTCATTTCTGGTACTCTTTGACTTACGCATATGTAGTCATATGTGGTAAATGTCTTAGGATAAAAGGAACTTTGGGCAGTAAGAATATTTTCATCAGTTGAATCCTTGAGATGAATAGCAGCCACTCATGGTTCTATGATAAGATTGATGTATTTATCTGATGTATCCAGAATAAGATGGGTGTATTCATCTGTTGTATCTGGGATAAGATGGATGTATTTATGTGCTGTATTAACCTTTGTGTGTCAACATCTAGAACTAGTGCTGGACTGAACATGAGCTGAATGCCCAAATACACATCACAGTCAACTATCTATAAAGGGCAGTTTTTTTCTTCAAACAATAAAAACATCTTTATTAAATTATCATGCATGACATAGGCAATTCTACAGTTGTATAAATGAAAAACAAACAATATTAGTACAACTTTAGTTGCAAACATTATACATCACAGACCCCATTGAAACAACTGTAATTGCAAACATTATACGTCATTTATAATATCCAGTCATTGTCAGTCAACCATTACATAGCTCATTCAACATCTGCCTTCTTTTAAACTTTGTTCCTCCTCTGCATGTATTGCTCCCACATTTCCCATTTATCCCTATGTAGTTTGCTCCTTCCTTTTCTAAAGATCCCAATTCAGGTTGTTTTATCTCTGTTACTATATTCACTACTTCTAGTAAAGTTGGTTTAGACTTTGATTTCCACTTTCTAGTAACTGTGCTTTTGGTAGCCACCATAGTTAGACTCAGCAAGGTCTTATTATGTCTAGGCAATTCTGATTCTGTATTGTAACTCAAAAAATCATTTCCTTAGTGACACCAATCTGCTCACCCAGTATCCTTGACAGAGCAGTCTGCAGGGAATCCTTAAAGTCTGCCAACTCATTACACTCCCAGAAAATACGTTCCTAGTTAACTCTTTCTTCCCAATCACATCTCCAACATTTGTTGTCTACCTGAGTAAAAATTCTTTGGAGTCTGCTTGGGATATAAAAGTACCTATGCAAACATTTCCAAGCAAAGGTCCTAAATATTCTAGACTTTTTTGCATATTTGAGAGATATACATATATCCCCCCATTGTCTCTTTGTGAATTTCTTATCCAGTCTCTCTTCCCAATCCTTTCTAAGCTCCTCTAATTGATTCTTATAGTTATCATGCAGTATTTTATATGCTCTACTAATTATTCCCTTTTTAATGGCGGCTTCTGTTCTAGATTCTATTAAAAATTCTACCAGTGCTGGTCTTTTGTTTAGAACACCCCTATTTCTTTCTCTTTGCCTATACTCGGATATCAATCCTTGATAAGGAAGGCAATTTCTAACCTGCATTCCAAATAAATTCTTCGTGTCTTCACATTCTATTACCTCTCTCTTTCTAGTTATTTGCTCCTAGTACCATGGATCCTTTGTCAGTTTTCTCCAATAAATTCCAACCCCCTCTTGACTATTGTCTGTATCCCTAATTGCAGTCGTCCCTATCGGCAGAATCTCTTTTCTCCATTTCCTTACTGGCTTAGTTCTTAAAATACTTTCTGCTACTTTATGAATATAATATTCTGTATGCTTATTATCATTCTCCTTTAGGGTCTAAATCCGAAATCCCAGTCTCTACTTGTTTCTTGAGCCCCGTATCAACATCATCCATTTTCACTTTGAGTTATAATTTCCTGCTTGTACTATGTATAAGAACCTTAACTGTGTTGGTCTAAAATACCTATTCAGAATTGGTAATCCTAGTCTGCCCTGTTCTATTGAAAGAATCAGCTTACCCCCATTTGACCATTGCCGTCTTCCGCTCCCAGGTAAAATCATTCTGCTCTTCCTTATTTGTTATCTACAACTTCTCCCCTGGTTGATAAAAATATGCCTGGTATGCCAGTTTGTGTATAAAACTAAAGTGACTTTACATTTTAACTGTTTGTATCTTGTTATTCATATCTATATAAAAAGCTTCCAGTTTCTCAGTTTTTGTATAATCTACTGTTTAGTCTCCTCCCACATATCATTAGCTGCCACATCAGACTGCTTTTTAATCCATACGCCTAAATACTTCATTTTATCATGTACTCATAAATATGGATATTGCTGGACCAATCCATGTGTGGGTACATAATCTATAGCTATTGCCTTTGTTTTAGCTTCATTAATTTTGTATCCTGAGAAGATATGAAATGGTCTTAAAATGTTCCACAACACTGTAAGGTCTTTTTCTGGTTTTATCAGGTATAAAATAATATCATCTGCAAACACAGCCAGCTTTTCTTGACTACATACCAATTATTTCCTTGAATTTTTGAGTCCCTTATTTTCTTTGCCGGTGGTTCTAAATATAATGCAAACAACAAAGGGGAAAGAGGACACCTCTGCCCAGTTCCTCGACTCAAGCAGAAATTATCAGAGAGGACCCACCATCTTTAATTTTAGACTCTGATCCCTCATATATACCATAACCACCCTTATAATTTTATCAGGGAAAGCAACTGCTTCCATTGCCCTGATTATGAAGTCCCAGCTTACTCTTTTGAATGCTTTCTCTGCATCAAGACCCACCAACAACAGTGGTATTTTCTTACATTCTGCTTCCCTCTGGATCATCAGTGTTCTGTTAATATTATCAAATGTTTGCCTCCCCTCCACAAAACCACATTGATCCATATATATAAATTTTGGCATACTATTTGCCATTCTTTTAACCATTATAGACATAAACACTATATGATTACGGTTTAGTATTAAAAGAGGCTGTATGAAGCTGAATACGATGGAGCTTTACCCTCGTTAGGTATTACTACTACCACCGCTTTCTTCTAGAATGTTGGTACTTCTCATCTTAAGATACTGTTAAACAAAACATTCTAGATCTTTATCAGTTTTTTCCCCTCCTAGCTTCCAAACATACATAGGAATACCATCTATTTCTGGAGGCTTTCCTGTAGATTGGTTATACATCACCATTTTATCTCATCTCCTCCTATCCTAACTGTTAGTAATTAAGCCTCATCATCTACCTCTAGCATTGGCATATTTAATGCTTCTATACACATTTCCATTTCTACCTTTTTTTTTATTTCCATATTTCACTGCTTTATACAGACTTTCATAAAATTTCCAAAATATTTTTTAATATTTCTACTGGATCTCTTGTTGTCTTCCTTGTTATAGGCTCCCTAAGCTTGATGACAGCTCTTTCTACTTTCTGTTCATAGGTTCATAGGTAGTTACTAGGCTATCTGCCCGAGGGCATTTATAAGCCTAGCCAGAGTGTGTCAGCTTTCGCTGCCCCGTTGATTAATTAACTGATCCTCTGTCAAGCAGAGCCAATTAAGTGATCCCAGGGGTGTATTTTCTGTTACCCATCCACTCGTCAAGGTTTCTCTTGAAGAGTGTTAGTGAGGGGCTCTGCCTAATGTAGTTTGGAATTTTGTTCCAAAGCATGGGGAATCTCTGTGACAGGAATCTATCCCTCCAGCATGTCCTATTTATTGTTGTGGCAAGGTTTAGCTCAGTAGAGTGCGTGGCTCGCAATGACTTGGATTTCTTTAGGTCGAACATGTCCATCAATTCTGAGTTGGACATGGCTGTGTAAGTCAGGCAGAGATTACCTCTGAGTAAGCGATATGCCACTAAGTACAGCCGGAGTTTTTTCAGTCGGGCTGCATAGGACATATGTTTGAGGCCAGTAATCCTCTTGGTGAGGTACTTTTGTAGTCTCTCCAGCTGCTGGAAGTGTCTTGTGAGGTACATCCCAAATGGGGCATTGTACTCTATGATGGGTCTGATGAGTGACAAGTAGAGGGGCACTATAACCTCTTTATTTCGAGATGTGAACCCCTTAGTAATTAGATGGGCCACATAGAAGGATTTCCTAACTACTTTGGCAATATGATTGTCAAAGGAGAGATTACTATCTACCTGGGTCCCCAGATCTCTTATTACCTCTTCTGTATTAAGGGGGCTGCCACCTATGTGGTAATTCATTGGTGTTTTGTTTTTCCCAAATGGGATGACTATGCATTTTTTGGCATTTAGCTTGAGGCCATGACTTTGACACCAGGTGTCCATCTCAGTAAGGCCCTTTTGGAGGATGTCCGTGTCAGCCGGAGAGTCAATTATGGCTCCCATTTTGCAGTCATCAGTGAATTTTTGGTTAGCCATAGTCCTCCCGTGTTTGCCTCTACTTCCGAGAAGTATATGCCGAACAGTAGGGGTCCCAGGACCAAGCCTTATGGGACATCACTTGTGACTGGTTTAGAGTTGGACCTGGAGCCCACTATTCTTACCGTGTGAGTTCTGTCTGTAAGCCAGTTGGCAACCCATCTCATGACGTAGGGGTTTATGTTCAGGCTGGTGAGTTTTTCTGTAATACCTGAGTGGAGAATGGTGTCGAAAGCCTTGGCGAGGTCAAGGTAGGCTGTGTGAACAACCTGTCCCTCATCTATGGCCTTGGTGACTGTCTAGAAGAAGTCAACCAGGTTTAGTAGGCATGATCTACCCTTAACAAAGCCAAACTAGGTCGGGTCAAGTGTTTGGAGGTTCCCAATGTCTTTGTTAATGAGTTCCATGATGATGCGCTCTATAGCCTTGCAGACCAGGATAGTCAGGCTTATGGGGTGATAGTTACCAGGGTCAGTTGTGGCCCCTCCTTTGTGGAGTGGAATAACCATTGCTGTATGCCATTCTATGGGCATGTAGCCTATGGAGAGGCTGAGGCTGAACAGTGTGTTTAGGTGGGGGGTTAGTTCATACTGTAGTTCATGCAAGAAGCAGCCTGGGACACCATCTGGCCCCATTGACGCTGTGGTTTTGGCTTTTGAAAGGGCTATTTTCACCTGAGCATCTGTGATTTCCAGGACACTACACTTTTCTGGTATTGTTGTAGGCCCTTTTGGGGGTGACAGGGGGGTGAAGTTTGCACTGAATCTATCTGCCAGGATGTTGGAAATATCAGTAGGTTCATTATATTTTGTGCTATTTTGCACTAGTTCAGTGCATATCTGTGAGTTGCCACTTAGATTCTTAACATAGCTAAAGAAGGTTTTGTGGTTATCTTTTGAATCCTTGGCTATTTTTCTTTCGAAGTTAGCCTTGGATGATTTTATGAGGGACCTTAGTTTCTTACTGATACTGATTAGGGATATCTTTCCTTCCTGGGATTTGCTTTTTTTCTGAACTTGTTTCCTCCTTCTATTGTATAGCCTGTTTATGTCAGGGGTCCACCAGACTGGTTTCCTTCTCTTAGAGGAGTGAGTCTTGGTTTTGCTAGGGATGGCATGATCAATGCATCCTTATAGGTGCTCATAGAGTGCATTTGTAAAGGTTTCTGCATCTTGGGCAGCGGTATCCTTTAGCATGGGGGCTGTGAAACTTACCGCCTCTGTCTTAATTAAGGTGAAGTTTGCTTTAGAAAAGTTTTTTACTGTGGTTTCCTTAGTTGGGGGTGGTGGTGGGGTGTGGACATCCAGAGTGATTAGTTTATGGTCTGATCTAACCAGTGACGGGTTGACCTCTGGTGTGGAACACCTATCGCCCATGTTTGTGATGACCAGGTCCAATATGTGTTCACCTCTGGTAGGGGAGTTTACCAGCTGATCCAGGGCATTTGAGTTGATGAATTCCAGGAAGCGCTGGGCTTAGGAGTTTGTACTCGAGTAGTTTTCCCAGTTAATGTTAGGGTAATTGAAATTGCTCAATATCAGGGTGTTCAGTAGGACCTTCATGTTTTCCAGTGTCTCCAGAAAGGTGGATTGATGGTCCTGGGTCATGGAGGGTAATCTGTAGCAGGCCACAATTTGCATTGCAGATTTGCCCGATGTTAGTTGCACATGGATGATCTCAGATGTATCATGCTGTGCCACTAACCTGGAGGTGTAGGTATCCTTGATGAATGTGGATACACCCCCTCCTTTTGTGTTTCAGTCCATGTTCTGTGACCAAACTGTGTGGTACGAGTTGTAGCCCGGTAGTGCTGGGGTGCTCTCTTGAGCCTTCAACCAGGTTTCAGTTACTGCACAGATGTCGATGTTCTCCATTCTGAGGAGTGCTTCGAGCACGTGCATTTTGAGATTTAAACTCCTGGCGTTGAATAGCATAACCCTCAGTTTTTTGTTAATTGTGCTGCTTACGGAGGTGGGTTTGACTTTTGAGCCTTGTCTAAAAAAGGCACTATGGGGGGCAGCAAGAGCCTTGGCCAGTATTCAAAAGCCTAGGGGTAACAGGTGCAAGCCATCTCTTGCAAAGCAAAGCAGCTTGTCGAGCATGTTGTCCCAGGCTGACAGACACTGGATCCCCTTTGAATGACACCAGAAGTTTAGACAATTGTTGAAATTGATCATTTTTTCTTTATACTGAGGTATCATTCTTGGTGAGGGCAGGATGCTACTCAGGGTCAGGGTCATACCAGCCTGGGCTACATGATCAGAGAACTCTTCCATGTCTCTTTTCATGTAGTCCAGGGAAGTACGTCTCAGGTCATTCACACCAACATGAGCAATGACAGAGACATATTTGTACTTGTTCTGGAGTGACGTGAGTCCTTGTGTTATGTGGTGAATTCTAGCTCCCGACAGGCAGCTAACAGTAACCTTCTGCTTGTCCAGCCTAGTGAGTGGGACGTCAGTGTACCTGACTATAGAGTCACCTATTACTTGTGTGTTAGGTATGTTATTTCACCTTAATGGTTGTGATTGTGTGGCACACTGATTTTGTGTTTTATGTGTTGTCTGGTTTGTGACAGGAGGTGCAGGTTGTTTGGGTGTCTGCTTTGCAGGTCTCTGATGCTTTTGCAGGTTTTTATTTAGAGATTCCAAGTATGATTTTGTGTATTTATGTGTATTTTTTGGAAGTGCTGGTTTAGTAGGTCTATATGTGACTGGATGTGTGGTGCAAGTGTTAACCTTCTCCTCTTGACTGTCTGTTCCAGTCTTGGGTGGAGACAGCTTAGCCTCCAGTTTGGCTGTATAATTGCATCTCTCACATATGTTAGTGTTTTGTGGTAGGAGGAAAGGGCTGTCTGTGTACATGAGGCAGTTGTATCATTGCCTCAGGATACCCAGATTCACCAGCTGGTCTGGAGAGTACACCTGAAATTGCCCTTTGGTCATGCCTTAATAGTAGGGTGAGCTGCTTAGTCGCTTGGTTGATGAGGGGTGAATAAAGAGCCTTGCCCTGCTGGGCAATCAAGTGTCAGGGTATATTAGTGCTTGCTATTAGGTCTGAGCAAGTGCTGGGCTGTAGTGAGTGCTTAGGTTGAGAGTTAGACTAGTTTCAAGAGAAAAACTGAAGAGGAGACTTAGATGAGCTGGGAATATTTTAACCCTAGCTAACCGGCACTGCCCAGTGCACAAAACTGTGCAAACATGTTTTTTATAGCAGGGAAATGAAAGAGAGAGAAATTTGCCCGAAATGGCAAATAAACTACTAACTTCTGGGCTGGAACCACTCCTCCAGGAACAGATGGCTGCTCAAAGTTCCCCTCTCTCACAGGTGAACAGAGAAACTTCCTTCTATCCAAGTAAGGTATGGACAACTCAGAAACTTGTAACACAGCCCTGAATTCAGCACCAGCCTGAAAACTGGACTATACTAGCTTAGAAAGACGGGAAACAAGATTTCTTTTTAAATAAGGCAAAAACAGTACAAAATACACTTAAAACAGCTTTAAATGACTACAAATGGTCAGAAAAGGCTATCACACGTTAGTGTGTAGCCTACAATAGTTAAAGAAATTATTTAAAGAAAAAACGACTTTTTAAAAGTGCAGGCAGTCAGATAAGTACAATATGTGAAAAAAAACAAGCTTTTGAATCACAATAAATGCTGGAAAATCAGTGTTTTGGTGGAAAACAGTTAAGTACAGCAAGAAAGTACAGAAAACTGATACTTAATCACTCCAAAGTCTCTCTTCTAAGCTACAAGGCTTGCATCAGTTTAAGGCTTTCTAGTGCTTCCCAGTAGGTTAGTTACAGGAAAGATGGGAAACAAGCGCAGATGTGGTCTTTTAAACCAGAAACTGTCCAAATGTTGCCTGAGTTGTTGTCCTAAAAGTTTTTGTGCTCTAGAGTTATCAAAAAACAGTTGCTTGATGGCAATCTTTCTAAACTCATGCATATTATCAAGGTAATCCCTTATTTTCTGTTTAGCATTCTGCAGTTGCTCCGCTTCTTGTTCTGTGGGATTCCCCATATTTTTCAATACTTTTATCAGTCCCTCTAAATAATTTTTGTTACTTCTTAACCATAGCTCCCTTTCTTTTATTTCTACCCTAATTTTAAACCCCACTTTAATTTGATCCCACTCCCTAGCTATATTTTCAAAAGAAATGTCTATCTTCTCTAATATCCCCTGAATAATTACCAAAACCCATTTATTGAATTTGTCTCTTTTCAGTAGATAGGTAGTAAGGTGCCAGGGTCTCATTTTTATTTCATTACCTTGCGTTTTTATTTTAGTCATTATTGGCACATGATCTGAAATAGTTATTGGGTACATTTCAAAACAATCAACTAATCCATGTTCCTGTGAAATATAAATTCTATCTAGCCTAGCCCAGTTTTTGTATCTTGGATACTAATATGCAAATTTTGTAAGTTCACTCTGAACTCAGTGTACTGAATTAAAATCTTCCATGCCAAACATTTTCATAAATTTCTTCAAAAATCTACCCTTCTTTGTTATATTTTCCCTTCTGGGACCCCCAGACACATCTTCACTGTTGCAAACCAAATTCCAGTCCCCACCCATAAGTAAAATTGCTGAAATCTCCCAGACTTTTCTTAAGCTCCATTATAGCAGTTTTAGGTGGAATATAAATACATGCCAGTGTAATCCTCATCCCTTGCCAGCAGTCCCTTAGTACTAAATATATATCATTATATTTTTTCCTCTTCTATCACTACTTGAGCTCCAGTTGCAATTAATATAAGTACTCCTCTTTTCCTTCACTCCAAGTATTCCACTGAATAACCATCCTAAAAACCTTTCTTCATCAAATTCGCTTGTTCAATTCTTTCCATGTTTGTCTCCTATAGCATAGCTATTTGCACTCTACTTTTTTAATATAGTTCAGATTTAAAGACATTACAGAAACTATTATTTTCTTCTATAGTTGTTGTCCCCACCTTTTATGTAGGGTGTATATCAGAAGCTCAAAAGCTGAGAACCGCAAACGCCATGACCTCGAACTCGGAAGTTCGAAGACTGAAAATACCAAAGCCGCAGAACATTGAATTCTTTCCCAGGGAAAGAATTTGGTGGGCCATTTCTGTGGGTTCACTATTTCCTCCAATGTGATGTGATCTCGGAGTTGGTATATTTAAGTAGAGGGTGTGGGGGGCAAAGCCCCCCACATTAGAAATGGTTTGTAGTTTTTGTGTGTTTCGTGTTTTGTGCTGGAACAGCAATTTTTTTCCCAGGGAAAAATCACTGTTCTCAGCTTTCAGAGTTTTACGTTTTCAGAGTTTGAAGTTCGATGTTATGGTGTTCGCTGTTTTCATGTTTCAATCATGTGATATAAACCCTTTATGTATAACTGTTTTTTGTTAAATATTTAATTCCAGCTTTTATGTTGCATGCATATATTGTTTGTCAGCTTGGTCTTTTAAACAGTTGTTTCTTGTCATATCCATTTGAGCCTATGTCACATCTTACAAAACTTTTTTTATTGAAAGCCCTCAAATAAACAAAAAAACACCCCCAATGCCCCCTAAAACCAATTAACAATAACATGCAAAACTATGTACATCTTCCAAAGTTGAAGTTTTACCTTCCTAATAAGAACAAACGTTCTAAACTGATAACCACACAGACAGGCAAGAGTTAACCAAAAAAAAAGTTTAGTCATGCTAAGACACATGGTACAGCCTGTGCTTCTAGTAAGTACTATCTGGTTTTTGTTTTATCTTTATAGCTCTCCCAGCTGAGAAAGCACTTGAATGCTTTCAGTAAACACTTTCTCCAAGCCAATTCTCTTTTATCAGATTGTCATCTAGGGACATGCAAACCAGACACAAAACTGCTAAGGATACATTGTTTACCAGAAAAAAAGTCTTATGATATTCAATATTCTTCTTTATTTACTTACTTCTAATAAGATTTGGTACCTGATAAAGCCAAGGACCTTAACCCAGTCATTACCCTATGCAAGCATGAGAAAAAAACACTATTTTTTTCTTTAGTCATGCTCTCTTAACCAGATCTTTCCTGTTTCCTTTCTTTCTTTCTTTCTTTCTTTCTTTCTTTTTTTTTGTTTACACTACAATGCCTACATATCTTAAAACTAAACAAGGAAAAAGAGAGAAGAAGGGAGAAACAGAAAAAAAAACATAAGTACCTGTTTATATTAGTATCCCCATTGCATTTAAAAATAACAGAAAATTTACTTCGTAGCTTGCAAAGAAAGTCATGCACCATTATAACAGCACCATTAAGAAAAAATGTTTTACTTACAGTTAACTTTCTCCCTCCTCTTCCCCTTTCCCAAGTATTTTTCTGAAGATTAATGACATGAAGTAAGGCACAAGGTTTAGAGTCTCCTATAAATTTAACAAAGTCCACTAAAATCCAATATTTCCAGATTCTCTTGTCCTGCCATGTTTCACATTTGTCATTTTCCAAGTTACTGATTTTATTCCCTGAATATTAATAACACGAAGTAAGGCATATGCTTTAAAGTTCCCTACAAGTTTAACAAAGTCCAAGGAAGTTCCATATTTTAAGATTTTCTTGTTCTGTTATTCTTCACAAATACAATTATTGCTTTTTATTGTTTCTGTTGATATACTCCCTCAGTGTTCACTTACTTTCACTTATTTTAACCAGGTGCAGCTGCCTTATACTTTCCTCTAGGTTGCTGGAAGTCATGTCTGGAACTCTCACTGCTTCTTGCTGAACAGCTGTAATATTTATCCCAGTCTATTTTTCCTTACCTTTCATAGCTGATTTTCTTCCAGGTCCTTTATATTTATTTTGCCTGGCATCCAGGCAGTGGACTTACTAACCAGTTACTGAAATTTACTCAGAACTCCAGGTCTACTGGCTTTCTCTGATAAGTTTCTGTTTTCAGACTGGGAGAGCCAGAATTAAGCTGTTACTCAATGTGCAGCCATCTTGGAAGCATCTGTAAAGGACAGTTATGGTATGTGTTGAGTTTCAGAATCAACCAAATTGAGAATGCTTCTTAATAATCCACAATAAAGAAGGGGCTATTATGACAGGGAAAATGGGTTGGAATACTGGTTAAGGTCTTTACCTCCCAGATACAGGGTACAGGGATTGATTTTGACCACTGGTTATTGGCTAAGCTTGCAACAGTGAAATAAAACATACTGGTTTCACTGAAAACAAGCCTTCTAAGAATGACACTAACAGCTTATGATAAAAAGGTCTTGTTACCAGGCAGAACTGTTAACATCAAACACTTTAATTAAAAAAAAACTAAAATCCAAACTCAACCTTTAAGTCCCAAGGATAACAAAGTAAAAATTTGCAAGTAAATGCAAAAAATCTAAAACAAAACAACAGACAAGTGCTTGCAGCTTAATCAGCCTTCTTCAGATCCTGTTGTTTCATTTTCCTTTGGAGCCTTTTAAAGGGTAATCACCAAATGAAAAATCTTATCTAATTTATTTATTTTATTTATTTTACATTTATTTACTTGGATGGTCCAACTGGGACAGTGCCCATTTTCAGTGGAAGGCCAGGGAACAAAGCTCCAGTCTAAGCTTACATACAAATTATCACAACAAGTAATAAAAATTATAAACAAAATTGATAAAAAAAGAGTGTTAACACATTTACAGGATAAAAATGTAAAAACAAAACTATACATATATAGTATATAGTATTAAACAGAACAAGACTTTAAACACTTGAATATAAGCAAAAATATTGTTGAACTTATATATGTGGAGGAAAATAACATTAGTTAGGAAATTAAGCAGGGAGAATCACTTAGGCAAAGTAGTGCATAATTAGTAATACTTAAGAGGTGAGAGTTGCAGCTAGGAATGTAACTACTTATAGAGAATAGTGTTGTTAGAAGGGATATGTTAACAGAGTTAGTACATATAGCCAAATTGTATAAGTAATGCTAAGTTAATATTTAAACTGGAGAGTTACATGTGCAAAGCCAGGATTCAAATAAGTGTCTTTTGAGAGATATTTTGAAATGATTAAGATTGCTTATGGATCTAATACTATGTGGAAAGTTATTCCAATTTTTAGCAACAAAGTTAGAGTAAAGAGAGTTGCCTGCTGTACTGGATACTTTGGTTACTTGGAGTAAGTCTTTGTTACATGATCAAAGAGTACGAATGTTAAAGTAGAGCTGTAGAAAATTTTTAGGGAAGACATGTTGTCAGGACTGTGTATTATTTTGTGCGCCATTACTAACTGGTTTTAGTTCATAATATGAGGTAGTTCCAACAAAGAAAGATTTCTTAGGCATTGACAGTGATGGGTTGAATGTGTGAAACCGGTTGCAAATTTGTCAATCTTATTATAACATCATTCTAATTTACTTAGTTCTGACTTTTTGAGGTTCATCAGTCTCTGCCTTCTGAATGCCAGTTTTAAAGGGTCCACACCATTAAGTCCCAACTCTTTATCTGCTTGTAACCTGGCTGTCCGTTGCATTTCCATGTACTCAATGCAATTGGATATATCCCCTCCCCTCAAGTTATCTGTGACAAGTTCGATTGCCATGAAGCAAAATTTATGTGCTGGATTATGTATAACATGTTATGCTAACAGATTTTGTTTTTGGTTTAGATGTATATCCCTTAAGTGATGAAGATTACATACTTTAAATGCTTTGTTAGTTTTTCCAATGTAGAAACAAATACATTGTTCACATAGTGCCAAATAAATTAGATTGCAAGAAGTACCGTCTGCATAGAGTTCAAGGTTATAAACCCTTTTTGTAGTCGAATGCTGAAATGAGGCAGAACTGTTGATGTAATTGCATGCCTTGCATCTCCTGCAAGGATACATTCCCAGACATCCACTAAATTATTTCTAAATTGTGGAGGGAGTATTATCGGGTTCCTATCATGTAGTGGAACCTTTACAAGTTCGAACCACATATGGTTGAGACCATACGGAGCATTTGAATGGAAATCTCCATAAGCGGAGGTTTCCATTCACTTCAATGTGGTGCAATCTCAGAGTTGGTATATTTAAGTAGCGGGGGTGTGGGAGGTGCAGAGGGGCTTCCCCCCCTGTTTACAACAATTTATTTTGTTGTCCGTTGTTTTTTTATTTTTTTTTTTTACATAGTCGAAGTTCTGTAACTTCGAACATAATGGTTCGACCATTAGGTGTTCAGAGTTATGGAACTTCGACTATGTGATACAGACCCAGTATTATTACACAAAACTCTTTAAAGTCTTCTTATTTTTAAAACAAAATCTTGGCTGGTATCCAACAATCTGTTTAATATCTGGATCAGTCTGCAATATTTTCCAGTTATTCCTAATGACTTGACATATATCTGTCACATCACTATAAGTTAAATAAATCTAATCTCTCTTTCACTTGTATCAACTCTGTGTGTCTGTTTTGAAGTTACTTCAGTATTATGAGCTGAATAATATGGGCATCTTAGACCTTCTCAGCTCCATGTTCTCGCCAATTTCTTCCACTTCTCTCTTGGTATAACCTCATTCTATGAAAGTAGTCTTCAAAGACTCAACCTCAGCCTCATAGTGTATGTCATTAGTACATAGTCTCAAAACCCTGTCCTGTTATAATTCATGAGTAAATATAACTGGGATGCATGCCTGATATATGTAGTGTATGTTTTTTACAACATTTCTTCTGATTAACCTGTGTGTTAATACCATGTACAGGACTGAGATCAAACCTGCTGGTTTGTCAGGGCTTGCTGTATACTATCCAGGATTTCATCATGCCTAGAAGTTGTTTCTTTAATCCCTTGATTATCTTGTGTCAATCTCTGTAATGGCTGCATTATGATGTCCAGAGAAGTCTTGATGTTGCACAAATCCCCTTGAAGTGAAAGCAGTAGATCTGTCAGGCCAAGAAGGCTGGAAACATCCTTATAACTAAACTCACTTCATGGCAACCTATTTGTGGAAAAAAGTGAGTAAATATTCAATACTACTGCATATACTAGTGCTAACTCAAAGAAGCAAAACAAAATATTATTGAATGGGTCTGATCATTAGCAAATGCAATTTTAAAGCATACTTGTTCTGATCCACAATCAGACCACCTGCATCCTGCTTTTTAATGAGCTCAGATCACTTTACCAGATAATTACAACTGTCTTAGCCATATTTATTAAACGGGTCTATATCATAACCGTGAAAGTCCATTTGAGCGAATACGTAAATGTCGACACATACTGCCTGAACCACGAATACACCGAATTCCCTAAACCACGAAATTCAAAATCTTGAACCGGCATAGTTGGCCAACCCAACCATTCGCTATGTACTACCCACCCAGACAAAATAAATACACCACATACATACACTAACCAAAACCCTACTTCTAACCCTACACTAAACCTTACATACATTACTATCTATGCACTTACCTTAACCCACACCCTAACCCTAAGGTCTGTAACTATCACACACTTACCTTAATGAGCTATTCCCAAGCATAAACATAATCCACACACATACACTTAATAAACCCTACTTCTAACCCTACACTAAACCTTACATACATTACTATCTATGCACTTACCTTAACCCGCACCCTAACTCTAAGGTCTGTAACTATCGCACACTTACCTTATGGAGCTATACTGCAGAAGGGCCAACTATGCCAGTTCAAGATTTTGAATTTTGCGATTTAGGGCGTTCGGTGTATTCGTGGTTCGTGCAATATGTGTCGACGTTTACGTATTCGCTGAAATGGGCTTTTGCAGTTATAATATAGACCCTATTAAACATATGTCTGGCTGAAGTGCCAATCTCCAGACCTTTTAAAACACTCACATTTGCACCCATTGTAATTTTAATACAATGATAATTTTACCCACTTGCATACATCAAAACCTAGTCCTATGCACACCTATGATTAAGTCCCAGTCTCATTCTTGTTTGTATATATGATTAGACCCACTCTCATATAACCAAGGATATTTTTCTTATTATAGACACAACCTTCATTTAAAATCTATGTACTGCAACTGACTCTCATACAATTTAATCCATTCTAATACAATTTTAGCCTGCTCTCATATAATTAATCTTTTGTATAGCAAAAGATTGCCTGTAGAGATAGAGATGTCAAACTCTACCAAAGGCTAAATATTACAGTTGTGTGCTAGCACACCAGAAATTCACAAGACAGAAACCTTGGCAAAAAATGGGCTCAGAGGTAATTTTTGCTGCAGCAACCCACAGCTTGAAAGATCTGAGTCACAGCCCCAGACTATTAAGGTAAAAATAATTTCAAGCAATACAGCTCAGAAGACTAAATTTCCTTTATTGTGAAGAACACACATATTTGGGAGACTAAGCAATCAAGGTCTTGTCTCCAGAAACACAATAAACTTTGTTTTCTATTATTATTACAGCTAAGCAAAATATTTTGTATCTTTTAAAATATATCAACACCTGTGAATTATTTTTGCTTGATAAGAATCTGCTGACCCCAAATCTGTGCCTTTCCATATTATGCAACAGTTCCAATCTTGAAGATTGGAACTTTTTTACGCTAGAACAATCCATGTGGGTAATATTCACATCAGTAGGAAATAGCTCACTAAAAACAAATTAAAACTATTAGAATCCATCATGAAATAATATGGATTAAAAAATATCTTGTATTCATTACACATTAATCTCATTTCCATATTTCTCCATTCACAATATATTTTGAATGTAGCTTAGTTAAACCTTTTACAAGTTTACATGTAAAAGTAGAATACTGAATTAAATCTGTAGTATAATATTTATCATCTGTGTTAATTATGAAGTCTTAGTTGACTTATATAAATTGGATATAATATCTAAATATTAGAACTAGAGTCCATAAACTAGTAGAATATTATTTTTGTTCTGTTGTGCAATAATGGAATAGAGAGACTTATAATTTGTTATACTAAAAAATATATATGTTCAAAAGAGGTAAATGAAAAAACGTCATACACAATGTGGCTAATGTAAAATTTATAAAAAGAAGTATTTAAAAATAAGGGACTTAAGTGTATTAACATGCTTTATCTAAAGCAGAAATAATTAGATAAGTTTTAGATAACCCATCATTAAAATATAATTTGCTATTTTAACATTCACCATATTTTGCTACTAGGGAATGGTTATTGAAATATGGGTAATATAATGATACCAAATTAAGTTAAAGGTTTGAAAAAGATTTTGAAAGGAGCTCTTTGATATGAATTTTGATGTATTGACATATTTTGAATAAATGCCTTCTATGAAGTCAGTATTTTCTAGATGTAAAATAAAGCTGTATCTACCTCTGTTTGCCCTTTCAATCTGGTTATTCAAGATGAACATAAATATGTATTCAACATGCATAATAGTTCAAAGGTGATACAGACTAACTTCATCTCTAATGTGATTTTTTTTGATTAGCAGTATGATATTATACATAAACCTAATGAGTGTATGTGAGTATACATATATACATATAAGAATGAGTATTTAGGCAGACACTTATATATAGATAAATATATACAATTTTATGAGAATGTTAGTTTGAATGAATACATATGAGTATGTTAATTTCAATGAATGCATATTATATATATATATATATATATATATATATATATATATATATATACACATATATATATATATATACATATATATGTGTGTGTGTGTGTGTGTGTGTGTGTGTGTGTGTGTGTGTGAATATATATATATATGTGTGTGTGTGTGTGTGTGTGTGTGTGTGTGTGTGTGTGTGTGTGTGTGTGTGTGTGTGTGTGTATATATATATATATATATATATATATATATATATATATATATATATATATATATATATATATATATATATATATATATAAAGTCCAACTTACAATTCAGTACCAGCATTTTATATATCCCAAATCAGACTGAAAAATCCAATTTCAGCAAAAACAAATGTATTAAATCTCCATAATGGCATTCATTATATCCAATAAACACAAATTCAAACTGGTAAAAAAACAACAGGAACCAAAAAATATATGTATCCAACAAGTGCTCCGAGTATCAGATATAAGCCCAAATACCGTACACGTCTCTTAAAACATGCACATTTATTTGAAGTGCTTTTCATTGTTGTTGTACAGCAACTTCTTCAGAAAAAGTTACACCATTTTCAAACAACCCTATTTAAATAGTAAACACAATCACATGGTGCTAGCATCAGCTGGTATTCACATCACAACATATCCGCATAAATTATTTAGAGCTAGCAAATCCATAAGGACTTGGCAAATCCACCTATGAGATCCTTGATTGATGGTAGAGGTTCTGTCACATACCCATGTGCAAAAGTAGTAGACACTATCTTGAAAAAATACCTTGCATCTGAACCTCAAGTGTGTAGAGACTCTTGGTCATTTTTACAGAGAATTAACAACTTAGAATTTAATGATGACCACAATTTTTGACCATTGATGTAAAGGACCTCTACACTTCAATCCCCCATTCAGACCGGATGGAATGGGTTAGCCTAATACTTAAATCAAAGAATGCACCAACACATGAAATATCTACTGTTGAATGCTTATTGGATATCATTCTTACAAATAACTACTTTATGTTTAATAAAGAATTTTATCTACAAAAACAAGGTGTAGTAATGGGTTCGCCTTGTGGAGCCAGTTTTGCCAATTTAGTTATGGCATACTGGGAACGGGCATTTATTTTTAACAACTCCCACCACAAGTCGAACCTAATTTTCTACACACGTTTTTTGGACCACATTTTCGTCATGTTTTATGGTGACAACTTACAGACTGAGGCTTTTATTTCCTACTTAAACTCTACAACTAAGTTTTTTAGGTTTACAGCTAAGTTCAATAGGGACACTATTGACTATCTTGACGTTAGGCTTACAAAAGATAGAGTTAACAATGGATATGTGTCTTGAATCTTTAGGAAAGATACATATTGTAATTCTTTCCTTCATTTTTCAAGTAGCCATCCTTTCCATCAAAAGCGTTCAATAGTAAAGGGTCAGTTAATCAGGGCAGCCAAGATGACTACTCTTGAGTCTGATTTTTATGAGGAATGTGAATACCTGAGTACTATGTTCCAACAGCGGGGGTATCCAGACCACTTAGTTCTATCACTAGTCTCTGAAGTAACTG